>NC_142720.1:14398452-14703928 GCF_055471065.1 Atractosteus spatula
GAGCTAGTCTGTTTTTTCCCCCTACAAATCACCCACGTTTAAAATGCCGCAACAGGTGAAAAAAGCCATTTTCAACTTCACGAGTTATGAATATCAGCCTATTTCAACATGCGTGTACATTGAAGTGAAGCGCAGTACCGTTTTAGTCCTACGGATTTACTGTACTTACACGAAGGCGTGGTAGATGAAAGCCCATCCCCGGGGTCTCTCCAACACGTTATACAGATAATTTTGGAATCTCCGGTAACGGACGTTCCGCCTGCAGCTCTGGTTGCTACTGTAGGAGAGCGGTTTCCCGAGCAGACTCAGACGGGCTCCCTGCTTTCCAGTTTGGCTTTCGGGACCCCCCACACCTGTCGACGAAGGCGAAGAGCCGGTGCCGAGAGGCAGCAGGCCGTCTCCCACCCGAGCTGAGTTCTTCATCCTTCTGCCGGACTCCACATCTTTCATGTCGTACACTTCAGTGCGATGCCCAGGAGAAGTTTTCATCCAGAGCCCAGATCCACCCTCATCTCCGCTGTGGTTGCGGGGCATCGCATCACCAGCGCTGGCTGGAAGGGCGCTTCAAGTTCGGAGGGCATGCACATGTAGTTTTCGTAATCAGGTTTAAAAGAAAAAATAAGCTTTTTACTGCGTTGAGTTTATAATCATACAAGTAGCTGAAATCAACTGACTCCTTCTTCACCTTCTTGAGTTAAGGTACTTGGCGTTTAAGGATCTCGCCTTTAATCCACATCATTTTCGCCTGTCATTTTCTTGTCTGTTAAACGATACTGACGTTCAAAAACGGAGCAAAAACACTAACCACAGGGGATGATTCAGCTTTATATACTGTCCATGAAAATAGTCAGGATAGGAAGTGTCAATAAAAATATGTATTTTTATTAGGGTCAGAAAACTTAAAAGGTTGCCATGATATGACATCCAAAACATAGGAGGTCTTTTAAGAAAATCATAATTGAAACTGATTTGTACACATGAGCAAGAAGTGCAAGCTGTTGCTTTCAATCCAGAAGTCCCAAATGGTCTTTCGAATACACTGTCTTCTCCTATTAAATTACAGCGTTATTCCAATGAATAAATTCATGTTCATGATTAGATCTTATGTGAAAGTTTTGAAACGTTTTCCGCTCCCTTTTTAGGAGGGTAAAACGAAATGCTGATAAATAAAGGTAAGCATGCATAAGCAGACACGATTTCACCAAGTAATGTGATTCCTTGTACTGTATTCTTTTTTTTTACATTTTCATGTCTTGTAAACTCGGAAAAAATAAATTTATATGAAAAATAGTCCAAGATTTACTGATTGCCATCCTGAAATGGTGCACTGAAATGTCACGTCAGTAAACAGTTTTTATGCATTTATTTCCTTGAATAAAAAAGTCGATGCGTTAATTTTTCTTTAATTGGTCATCAGGTTAGACGTCAAAACTCCCCGAAAAAAACCCGACCCGTGCACTTCCAATTCACGGAGAAACTAGATCGTAATTAAGTTTCCATTTAGAGTTCAGGGAATACTCCAATCAAAAGGCAATAATGTTCGAATTTGTTATCCACATTCAGTACAAATTGTGACGATCATTTTCTACTTACATGTGTATCCGTAATCAGCAGTGCTGCTTCTCTGAGATTATCTTTCACAGAAGGGAAACAGTAGTGCATCAAACTCAGTGAAACACATCCGTTTTCAAAGTCTTTGTTTTTCATTCACCCTATTTTTTTCTTCTCCTTATTTCGCCTCACATAATCTCTTTCTTTCCAATAGCTACCGTCTCCCTTTCCGTGCTTCTGTATGCTTAGGCAATGTGCTGCTGTCAGAAAACCACGTGACCCAAACCGAACTAAAATACACACGCACGGTGCCGGAGAGGTCACTTACTGCCAAGTTGGCAAACTGATACAATACATCCTAGCAAAAGTGGTTAATACGCAGACTGAGAAGTACCAGCGTAAATTGAAGGACAGCCCTCATCACTTCACTGTAGCTCTAGCCTTTTTTTTTAAAAAAAAGGGGGAACTTCTGCTTTATCGAGTATTGTACTACCGGGTTCTGGAACACTTACATTTTTCACGACTTCCCACAGCTGGCCAAAGTATTTTGCATATTCTGAAATATATGCAAAACAACTCGATAATTATTTAAATGATATAAACGGAAACATCTATAGGTATGAGTAGGTGTAGGATATGTATTGGTCGTTTTAGAACACCCTGGATTTTAGTTAACCCTAATTTACGAAACAACTGAAGAGCCACAGAAACTTTTCGCGTTGTAAAACAATGCATGCCCACTGTACCACAGACTAGAATGAGGCGCAACTTTCTGCCAGCAGTAGAAGTTGTGAAAGTGATACAGTACAGCAAGTTAGTAATGTTTCCGTAAACGATTCCTTGCTCCGCCCGGTTAACTGATCATTTGATGAAATGAAAAAGTTTTGCTTTACTGCTGTATATACTGTACCTCACTCTTGCAATACAAAGTAAACATTCTCCAATAAATCAATCATACATTACACTTTATATATTTTACAATATAACTGTTGTTGTATTCAGAGGTCATTCATTTAATTCTAGGATTCATTCAAGTCCAGGACAATCATGCACTATTGTTTAATTGGTTGATCACAAAATGAAATTATACAGTTACAGATTTAATTGTTCACAATTCCTACATTGATATTATTTATGCTGTAGCAATCAATTCATGTGTTCCTTACCATCAAGGTCACAACAAAGTTCAACATTTGGTCTTTCTTTAACCAATTCCAATTAAAAAGGATATTAATCTATAAGAGTTCTTTGTAAATTAATGATCACTCAAACTACGGCAGTTGTTCAGCTAAAGTATGTCTTTTATGCTTAGTAGAACATGAATGTACTGGAGATACAAATTAATTTGTGTAGCTCAAAATGGTGCTTGAATCCTAGAACTCTAACCTGTCTATAACCCTTTCCTTATTAAACAATGTACTGTATTCCAATACCAACATGATTATGGCATAAATTAGTGAAAGGAACATCATGTTTATGGCTGATGTCTTTAAAGTTATTTTGCCCTCCCCCACCCAAATGTGCAAATGTGCAGTGTAAATTGCCTATTACTTCATGAACATTGATTTAGTGCTTAAATTAAGCCACAATGATTTAATTCCATGACCATAGAAAGACTAAAAACACTGCTTTACATTTTATAGTGGACAATATAGTATTTTAATTATTAGAATTATCCACAACCTATACTGTATACTAGAGTGTGTTACTAATAAAATAGCTGTAAGCTTTTAAATTAGACATCTAAGTGTTATACATTTTTTCCAATTTAATTTTTAGATGAGTGTATTTTACAAAATATTCTAGTTAAAATATCTAGAATATCTCAACTGCATGATGCAAGAAACCTATTTCCTGTTTGCAATCAGGTATGACATCTCTTGGGTCATACAGTAGCTGTAATGGCATCTGTGATGCAACACTTGAAATGACCATGGAACGCCATCATAACAGTTAAAGCCTCGCTAATTATGGAGGTCCACACTTAAATTAGGGAAACACTCAGAGTCGTATAATCCAAAACCATTATTTCGCCGTGCAACTCTGCAACACAATGCTGTCATTAAAAAAATGCTTTTCTGATTGAGCAGTGTATGTCTGATGAGAAGCAAAGGCTTGTTATATACCATATTTCCTGTGTGATGATGGGACCGAGCAATTGGTAGTATAGATTAAGTTATGAAAAAACCAAACCCATGCATGCTGCTTAATGAAACAGAAATGCTAAAAGAGCAGCTTAGAAAGACGGCATGTTTGCCTAATGCATCTGCTTCTCCTAAATGAACATGGAATGAGAAAGAGGATGTATTTAAAAACAGGAAATTTATCAGCTACGGACTTGATAGGAAGTTACATCGTAATTTGTGGTTATTTTCACCAGGTTAAGAAAAAAACAATTCCGTTTTCTTCTTTTACAGATTACACAGAGGTTTTGTGAAGTTTGTATAGCCATAAATGCAGTGGTTCTTTAAGTTAAAAATAACTTTCATTTCATTGTGACAATATCTGATATGTCATGTAAAGTTATACAAGAAGCTTGGGAAAGCACAGTAATACAACTTTCCAGTGTTTACTTATCAGGACGTCCAAAGTGAAATTCAAGTAAATTTCACAAATGTTTTTACATGTTGTTGCAGTTTTCTTGCTGATTTAGGTTGCAGTTGTAAATGTACTGATTAAACTAGCTTTTTCACTACTCCTCAAAAGACATTGCATTTATGAACTGCCGTCAAGTCTGTATTGTTTTTGGATTTCTTCAAATAATGCACCTAAAAAACAGAAGTGATAATCCTCAATATAAATTAAGAGCTAGAAGATTTCAGTTAATCTCCAAGGAACTCTAATGATATGGTTAAAGTGTAACTTCAAGTTTATACAGATTTTTTTATGCTGCTAGGAAAATAGCCTACCTTCTGTATGTAGTACTGTACAGTATGTTCCTTTTCCTTACATATTATAGCATGCAGTATATATTGTATATCTTGTACTCTTGTAAAGCATTCTAATATTCACTAACAAATACAAAAAGCTTTCATAAAATCAATCTTGTTGACTTTCAGAGGAATGCGAAAACATACTGTAGTAATGCTCTTATACTGTGAAAAAAGTATGTTAGAACAACTTGGACAAAATGTATAAAGTACACTCTTGGCTTCATCTGTAGAATGAAGTAATTGTTATAAAATATGTATGATAAATACTAGCTCTTTAGCTGCCCATTGGATTAAAACAAACTAATGGAGTATAGGTTGAGGGCTACAGTCCTGCGATTCCAAGTTCAGGTAGGGCAACTTCAGGCTTGGATTCAGGTTCAGTTCACACTCAGGTAGTGTCAATCAATTAAGGTGTAAAGAAACTCCTAGGGATTGTGCATAATTGCTGGGGTTGGTTGCATTGAAATTAGCTGAGCGAGATAATTTCTAAAAATAGGACAGAACATGGTCGTTGCTAAAATGTATATTATACTTCAGACAGATAGCAACTTTCACAACACCAAGTGATTCCTGTTGTATCACTTGGTAGCATTTGGTAGCATTAAGTATAGAATATTGTATTTTATTTATGTGATACTCTGATTCCTGCAAGGAAAGTGTCTGGCAAAATGAAAAGGATCAAAGATGTTGAGTAGTGGTTTTCTGGTGTGTATAGTGCTGCTGCTTTACTTGCTACTTGTTTGCAAACACTGCTCATGGATTTCAAAGAAAAGCTTTTCTATAAGATGATTCCAATGTACAGTATATGTTGCTGGGTTAGATTTTAAAAGTTGAGAAAATGACATATACATGTTCATTGTATTTGTATAGCACTTACTGTGTTGAGCCACCTTATTTGTATTTCAACAGTTAATGGAAATTTTGATCTGTAGTTTTTTGTGCATAGTTTCACAAAATAGACAACTAAATTAGCTACAATTGTCAAGAGGCCTATTTATAACTGATTGTTGTGTCTGAAATATAAAAGACATCCAATACACTCTAGGCAAGGTGTGGGATTCTGATACTGATGGAAACAATACAGTAATCAAACATTTTCTCCTCCTCACCTAACGATCAGGAAAAAATAAGTGATCAGAATAAGTTAGAATTGCCCAATTTATTTAGCTTTTCCTTGATATAAATGCAAGATACTGTACATGAAAACCATAAAATAATACTGTCTTTGAATGAATTATGGATTACAGAATTGTCATGAACTACTCTTTTCATTCCTTTGTGTCAGCAGTCTGTCCAAAACGTTCAGTTCTGCTTCCAAGTAGCCTGTAATTAGAAACAGCTGACTATCCCCAAACCGGGTTTTCACAATAGGCACAATTTCAAAAGAATCGATCCAACTCTGTTTAGGGTTTGCAGGATTGATAGCATAATATAAAGTAAAACCTTTTCAAACAGTAGGACCAGATAAAACCTTTTACCTTCAGTACTGAAGCACTAATAAAATAGCGCCTCCCTGTGGCTACTTAAACGAAGGCATTTAGCAAGGCGACGTTTTGAATGCCGTTATATTCAGAATATTTTAAACAGCCAAATTTGATTTTTTTTATAAGGGATGCAATGACAAATTTTCTTTATAAATGAACGTACATTTATTGTACGCTAGGCGTTTGTTCATGTTTTGTAACAATTACAATTTACAGTAGCTGGTTCCACTCTATGCTTCTTTAAAAATAGAGCCTCAGTTTCAGTTACTCTTAATACAGTACATACACCAACATCAGCTCCCATATTTTTGTCTTCTTCAGTTTCTGTCAGAAATTCTTAAAATGGCTACTACAAAAATGTAAATAAGTTTATTAATAATACTCCATATTTTTGTTACATAATGTGGTCATGTTTATACAGTATGTACTCTCCAGTTCTGCATTCGTCTCTAATTTGAAAAACCTCAAATGGAGAGGTTTTTTTCTTGCATTCATAATCACGGTTCTCGTAAATAATACCAAATAACATCCCAATTTTGCGCACAATAGACACATAAATCATTTTCTTTGAAAAAACAAACCGTAGTTATGGGGTTTTGCAGAACTTGAGCATGTAATTTCTCAAAATATGCTTGAATCGTGTTTTCAATAAGAATGATATTTAATTAACATTTGTTTTTCTATTAGAACAATATGCGTATCTAAAAACAAAAACAGTATTGCATTACTTGTATGGCAGTTCACAGCAAGAAAAATAGATTAAACTCGGTTAATTAAATCACACAAATTTATATCAGAAGGGCATTCTTTGAAAATGCTGCCGCGGCATTAGTTTAATAGTTTTCTTGATGGTTTCACCGTGCTGATTTCATACAGTAAGTTTATGCAGCAGTTAACAGTGACCATAAAAGCCTTCATAGGTTAATTAATTTCATAGCGCTCACTCCTGATATTTTAAGGAAAGAAGGAAAAGATCATTTGGGCAAACATCAAACATGTGGCTCCAAAATCTTAAAATCATAAAACACGAAGAACACGGTATAATGGGATTTAAAAATACGCATACATTTCTCCTTCCCTTTTAATGGGCTACAGTACGTCTCAACACTTAAGTGCTCGTACCTGGAATTAAGTACATTTCTGCATTTATTTAAATAAATTAAACTTTGCAAGAGCGCTTCTATTAAGGCCTCTAGTGTCTTCAGTGGTTTCTAGTCGCACTATCAGATCGTGAAATAAACTATGCCTCCGGGAGACTACCAAATCGCACTTTCTAACTAACCCCCTTCCAAACTAAACCATTGTTTTCGCTTCAACACAATTGCCGCAGAAAGTAAAGATCCTGTTGAACAGGTGTAAAATATCTAATGGCACTTCTCCAGCTTTCAGCGCTTGTCTACTACATCGGAGTTTCTGCAGTACAGTATGCGAGAAGGAAAAATGAGCAGACAGCACCACATGACAAGAACTTGACCAATGTTCCTTTCCCAAGAGTAAGTTTTGGACTAAAGAGTAACTGGATTTTGGGAAATCAGGGTTATGCAGACGGGGGAATCACTCTAAAATGCATTTTGTTAATGTTAAATGTTCTGGGTTTGTTCTGGTAAATGCAATAGCTCCAGATAACCTTGTGTGTGGGCTCACAGTAACACTCAACCATTAAGATACATTACAAAATGTACAATTATGTTCTTTGGGGGGGGACCAGAATACAGTAATTACCAAAGCAGTGCTCAGATTCAGAAGACTTTATCAGACAGTAAAGGATTGTCAAATTACACACACATAGAAAATTCATGGGCACTTTATTTCATAAATGCTAAGACCTCTTCTGGAAGTCCATCAACCTGAAACACATTTCTGTAGAACTCAAGCATGGCACAACCTCGAAGGATTGCGTGAGTCCAGACATATTCTCCAATAACCTCAGTCATAAAAATACTCAGGAAATTATATGGCCATCGGGATCAAGGAGAAGGGAAATGAATAATGAGTCCTAAAATTTTGGTAATACACCCATTTGAGATTGAGTTCTGCTCTTGGTCTGCTTTTTAGCATATTTGCACGAATAGGCATAAATCAATTTTCATATGTAGACATTTTTCACAGCTGCTGTGCAGTATCTTGCAGTAGCCTGATGCTAAGCAGGAGCTCTCTACACCCTGACAAGCAGTAAAGGTGAACCAGAAGCATGCTGGAAGCCTGTTCCTCAGCTCTTGTTAAATGGGTTTGATTTGCAGCAGGGACAATCCTGACTTCGTTTAATTGCTCAGAATATATATATATAGATAGATACATCCAGCAAAATGGCTTTGATTAAGTAGACATGCCATACTATCAGATAAAAATAAACTGTATATTTACCCAAGTAAAAGTATGAAATATTAGCCTACTTACTATAGATCCTTTTATCTTAAAAACCTACCTTTTGTGTATGGTTATCTGAAGTAAATGGCTTCTTTTATTACATCCAAAGGCCACTTCACTACAGATCTAAAACAAAGGTCTACACACTACTAATTTGCTTTAAGAAACAGTTGCTTTTTCTTAAATTTCTTCCAAGCCACAGACTCAAAAAAACAAAGCCTTAAACATACTCCTGACACACCTTTTATACAAATAACACTCATGTGAAAATCCTCACATTCCACTCAGTGTCCACCAGAGTTATTGAAACCAGGTGAGAGCTATTTACATATTTATTACTTGATACGATCTGCATCATGGCCTCTAGTGGCAGCTCCATTGTCACTACAGTTCTTTCATGGGGTATCCTACAGTACCACATACAGTAACATCCTTGAATTGCTACACTTACTAAAATACTGTATAAATGGGAATTCTCACGGTCACTACTGTATACAAGAATTTGTCTTCAATTAACTTCTGAGAAATTGCTACCAATGTACTTACTGGGCCATCTACTAAGGTGGTAAATATCTTTCAGTATGTTCAGAGTACTGTGACCCATGAATTTACTTTAAACACTTCTATTTAATTCACTGTCTCACTTTAAAAAAATAGATTTGAATGGTCCATGTTTAAGAACATATAGCATTAATACTATCATTACTACCAACAATAACCTAATTAGACTTATATACCTAAGGCTCCCCCTTCACATAAAATTACCCAAACATCTGCCAGGTATGTGCCCAGTCCTGAATTTGGTCTAAAGTTCTTTTGAACTTTTTTTAACTGTATTCTAATCTTCCTAGTTTGGTTTCATCTATGACCTTCATCAGTTTGATAACTATACCAAAATCTGGTATAATCATCAATAAAAAACAGGGAGAGCTGTGGTCCATATATAGATTCCTGTCGTACGCCACTTATTACTGTACATCACCCTAGTCTGAGCATTCACTCCTAACCCATACTCTCTATTTCCTGACCACTAAACAATTCTTAATTCAAGTATAAACAATGTATTAAATGCCTACTGTCTTCCATTGCAAATTAATTTTTTATGAAGAACTTAATCAAAACCCTTCTGAATAGCGAAATATATTGTTTCATTAGCTCTGTTTTTATCCATTACCGATGTCTGAGACCTCCATGCCTGTGAAAATTAACCCGTGAAATATTCATTTAATGCCAGCCATTTCTGATGTATTGTATTCTGACTCTGAAATAACATCTGTCTGTTACTAGATAGTGTCATTGGACATCTGTATTTTCTCCTTCTGCTCTCCCAACATATATTGATCAATTTCGATGGCAAACTGCATTGTCGATTTTTCAGCATTTTACTCTGCTTTGTCATTTTTCTGTGCCACAAGCCACATGAAGCAACAAGTGTTTTATGAACAGTATTAACAATATTTCATCACTGCTTAAGAACCAAAGCTGGCCATAGGCACGCTTTTCCTCATGTGTTTTCCTAGTTTTCCTCATGAATGTCAACCATCTTTTTACATTTTATACATAGTACTTCAGGTTTTTTTCTCACATTCTGTGTTTTTTTTCTGTTTTAACTCCCATTAGTTATTATTTTGAACATTATCTGTTACACCTGAAACACTATTGCAGAGATCTGATTGAGAACTGGTATGTGTTATATAGAAATGAGGAAGTTCAATTGGTTTTATCTCCATCTTTTCAACAAAATTGTGGAAATTTTAAAATTAGTATTATAAAGGCAAAGCATAAACATAAAATCAACATAAAATCATGGCTCAAGAAATAAGTGTCTCCAATAAAGATTTATGAAATGAAAATCAAGCTGCATTATTCTGTGCATACACCTTTTGTGGACGTAAACATGTTTGTTTTTTTTTATAGATGTTGCAGAATAATTTAGATATAGCTACCTTAGCTGTATATTGTTTTTATACCTTAAAATTGTAAGTAAATATCCTTAGAAACAACATAAAATATAAGGATACTGTATATGTATTTACAGTATGAGGTCTTTCCATACTCAAAACAGTGATCAAAAAAATAAATCCCAGGGGAAAACAAATGATCATCAAGATACAACTGCAAAATACTTCCAACAAGATAAATCATTCTTCATTAAAAAATCTCCTCAAGGTCATTAATTAAGTTATCCAATAATTTTTAAATCAGTGCTTTAACAAATAGGTGCTGATTTATAAAGAATATAGCTAAGTAATTGGTTTTCTAGCTCTTGTTTGCTAAAGGGAATATGATCACCATAATTCTTTATCAAGCTGTATCTAATAGCAACATAATAGGTATATATGAAGTAATAAGAAGCTATTCTTAGGCATATGTGTTTTCTTTTTATTATGATAAATATTAAAGCTACAGTAAATGGAAATTGAATTGTATTTTTCTGTTGTTTTTTTATATTTACCATGCAGTTTCCCTGATATTTATCTACTCGAGAATGGATTTGTTTTTCCTGTGAATTGCAGATTAGTATCTTCTAATAACATATTCTGTTCCCTGTTACTAATAAATTCAGTATTTTTCTGCCTTATGTACTTAAGGCCAAAAACAGTAGCTGAGTTATTTAGGTCATGAGAGAGATCGCTTCAATATTTTCATGTACTTCTTAAAGAAATAAATACATGCATATGTCTACTTTTTCATAGTTTTTTCACTGAAGAGTTTTTTTTATTCACTTCTCACAAGAAAATGTTTCAGAATTGCAATAGTAATATTGAGAACATTAGACAGAGTATTGGACAACTTTTATTACAGTAACTTTGGGGGTGATTTTTTAAAAGTAGTTAAGGATTTGTATTTTTTCATTTAAGGAATATTTCTCTGCTGTGCCCTAATTATTATAAGCTTATTCTGATGTTAAATAAAACACTCTTGAGTTTCACAAATATGAAATGTAACATATATAAAATAGCCGAGAAATGTAAATGTTGTAATCAGCTTCATTAAGTTAATCTAGTCACAAAAACATGTTGTATTACTACTGCATTTTAATTAACTATGGTGAATAATAACCTGGAACCTACAGTACAAATAGAAACGATATGTTGCTGTATAAGTAGACATCACTCTTCTCTTTGGACCAGAATTGTCATACTGGTAACACAGAGTGGTGACCAGGGGCACAGTGTTATAAAGATTGCTGCACTTCAATAGTAGAGAAATTGAGTCCTTGCTTTGCATATTGGAAAAGCAATATACTGTATAAATGCAAGCATTTATTTTTAAATACATGACTGATGTTAAATTGTTACCACTGGTAACAACTACTGTATCACAAAATTACAGCAGCAGTAATTGTTGCTACAGCTCCATTTGTTTTTTTTCTGCATAAGCATTTTCTGGAAACATGTTTGAATTCATCCAACCTCAGTATTACAGCAAAGAAAATATTTCTCACGCTCATTATTGTGCTACTCACATGAGATCCTCTCACCCCCCCCTCAAAATGTTTTAACTACAAAAACACAAACTGTGCTCAGACGTCGAACGTGATGGGCAAATGAGTACCAGAGATTAGTCTGATCTCTTGCTGAGAGTTCTTTCCCATCACAGTTATAAGAAACAAGCCTTTATCTCTGCCAGCACAATGTCTTGGAATAATAAGGCCTCGTCCAATGAACTGAAAGGAAATGTAAATACAATAAATGAAAAGGGGGCATACAGTAGCATATAGCATTCCTCCCTTGCAGGTCCCAAGTTCATTTCAGGATACAGGCACCCTCTGTGTGGAGTTTTCACATTCTTTTCACTGTGGGGTTTTGCTGAGTGCTCCAAGATTCTCCCCCAGTTTCAATAGATATGTTGACTTGGTGTCTCCAATTTATTCCTGTTTACCGTGCAATGGATCAGTATCCCATCAAGTGAGAAGTCTATCTTTTATCCAGTGTTTCGTATGAATATACAGTAGAAATATTACAAACAAGTCATTTAGCCACTCCGTCTCATTCGGTAACTATTAGTAACTGCATGGTTCAGATAAAGTGGTTAGGTTGCTTGTTCAGGGCTCAAGGTTCCCACACACCTTTGCATAAAAGTGTTTCCTGTTCTTGATTTTAAGTGCAATAATTTTATTACAATTTCAAATACCCTTACCAGGAATAAGCAGCTGTCTGTTAAAGTGTGTATGAGTAAAATAAAATTGTGGACATCGTTATGAAGTTCTTTTTAAGCCAAGCAGTCAAACAGGTAAAACCTGAATAGAGATAAAGGTAATTTATCAGCCTGCAACAGAAACACCCAGAAGGAAAAAGAAATCAGACAGCTGATTTGTCACATCAGCACATGTGTCAGTTGATGTGTAATCTTAAATACCGCAAAACAAGAGGTTTTCTTAGTTTCACAATGCACAGAATGATCTTACTGTTTCTTCCCCAGTAGCTTGGAGACTTGTGGCTCAACTGTGAAAGATCTTTTTATTTTGATTTGGACCACAAATTACAAAACTGCAATGGGACGGTAAGAAAGAAGAAGAGCATTATAATAAAACACTCAGCTTGAATTCCACTAATTTTTGTTACCTACCAATTTGTGGGTCATGTGGCTAAATTACCACCCATATTTATCTTCTTACAAGATGCAGATTGATGCTTCCAGTAATTTGTATATGTCTAATGCATTCCACAGACAACTGTAATACAGTACCTCTCTCTTTCCACACACTATGAGACAAACACTATATACATCAGTATATACTGTTCATCAGCAAATTCTGCATTGAACAGAAAGGGTGAATCCAATTACTTTTTGTTTCCAGTTCTCTGAAAAGAAGTGCATACATTTAAAGGTACAAATGTAGATTGAAAGAGCCAATATAAATGTGCAAAATATGTATTTTACTTGAGCACTTTTTTATGTTATTTGAAGATGGAAATCCTGCCTTTACAGCAACGTCTACTGTAGTTTACAGTAAATACTGTAGTTTAAAATTGTTAGCTAATTGGTATAGTAACCTAGGAATCAGAAACCAGCACAACATCCTCTTAGACTGTGAAAGATGTAGTCAGTAGTTTAAATTTTCAAAGTGTGGACTGGAAAACTTGAATCTGTTTATAGATATTGGGAGAGGAATTGAAATATTTACAGAGCTGGGAATGGATAGATCAGTAAACATTTAATTTAAATATCTTAACCGGTTTGCAGTTTCACCTCCAAACACAGCACTGTGTTTTCACTACAATACTTCAATTGAATTTCATATTTTCTACTTTACTACTATGCAAATATTAGGGTCACAGTGCTATAGGAGAAACAAAATCTGCTTTTAAATTCCGGTGGGGGGGGGGGGCGTTTTGTCTTAACCCTAAACTATTCTTAATCAATGAATCAATGAAGTTTATTACAGTGAAAATTTAGGATGTGATATATGGAAGAAAGTAAGCTTCATTTTGACTTCTGTCACTATTTCCTGCTATATTCATGAAGAAGGCAGGAAGAATACATAGTTTTATATTTGTAGATTTGTGATTTCATTTATATTTTTCGGCATCATCACAGAATATCCCTGTTTCAGAAACCCATACTATATGATTCAAAATGACATGGCCTTACCTTGAAGCTCAGCAGCGGTCTGAAGTTATATACTGATTAGAGAACTGAAAGGAACCTGGCGCACAAGTTTCCATTTGAAACACAAGAGTAACGACTTCCTCCGACATCTAGGCAAGATGTAATCAGTAAAGACAAAAATCAGGGTTAGTCTGGTTGTGGGTAAAGAGAGGAGGTCAACAGTAATTTGGGACAGATCTGCTATCAGAAAAGCAATGAATAACTGGACTGCCATGATACTAACTTTCACTTGCAAGCCAAACAATATAAAACTGGGAGTACTTAAAAGCAAAACATTTAATGTAGAAAACAGTATAAGTACTATCGGGTTTAATGTTTTAAACAAATGCAGTATTCAACAGTTTAGAAAACCTGCAGCAAATGTACAGCAGGACTGGCTAATCATTATATTTAATGTGCCATTTTTAAAGTTCCAAAAACATGTTACAAGACTGTGATACTGGTAACATTTGTACACTGAAATGTTACAAATCTTAATAAAATCATTCAAATACACTTACTAATTACATTATCCTACCAACCTAAAAATAATTCTTCTGTGCTGTGAGAAAGTATTTCTTAATATTGTCGGAGAAAAACTGCTTACATTAAAGCTACTACTGTATATAGTCAAAGTGACCACATGCACCTGAAACATTTTAGCTACTATATAGATATGTATCATGCAAGCCAAGGCAATCTTGTCCTGCCAAATTGTTGCAGGATCCTTTGATTTTCTTGTAGCCTGTCACTCTTACACTTCATAAAAATGAGTAAACTTGGGAAAAGCTGACATTTGATTTTACCCATTAGTACTGAGCTGACATTTCAGAACAGGACCTCTATAAATATGACTGTACGTTCTAAGATTAAAGCATATAAGAAAAAAGACAGCTTACAGCAGTACAGGCTAGTGTTTGAAGATTTGGCATTGACATGGAACACCTGCTAAAAGCTTTTCATAAAAAAGGTAAAATTCCATTCGATCATTCCTTTGTCCATATGTAAAGTAGTAAAGTAAAAAAGACCAAAATCCATATTTTTATTTTTTCCATTAATGATTTTTAGTGAAATCTTTTTCCACAACAAATCCCTCAGGAAAGTATATGAGGCAATGTTAATATGAGTAGATTTCACCTGGATCCAGTTAACATTAATGTAAAAAATGCCAAAATGTTTAATGCTAAAAACAGCAATAACCATAAGTCCAGAAAGTCCAATAACTTAAATTTAATAATGTACTTACAGCTCCCACAGAAATAACACTTTAATTTAATTTAATGTAACTAATTTGTTTAAAGACAGACTGAATGAGTTCCAGTTAGACAATTCTATGTACTGTATTTACAGTATAGTTGCAGGTTGAAATGGTTGACTATTTTCTTGGTACTGTATATGAATGTTCCATTTTAACTTTTAATCATAAGTAAATAATTCATGAACATTTGTTCTGGGATTTTTTGTTCAAAAATTACTTTTGAGTCTTTCTATAATTAATGAGATCCCTATTCTTTTTGAAGCATAAATTTAACAAAACACTCAATTTATTTCGCACATCAGCATTTAACAATGTAACCAGACACATAAAAATTCCCGAATACATGGAAAATGTATTCATTTTCTTTTGAAATTAATTTTGCCTTTTGGAAACGTTTGTAATTTAGAACACTTTTCATATTTAAATACCTCAATGAACTGGGCACAAAACTACATGTGTATGAAGAGACCTTGCTATGACCTTGGCACCTTGGATCTTAGAGCAAGGATAACACCTCCTATTTCATACTTGAAGTAATATGTTAAGAGAAAAAAATGTAAAAAGCAAAAGGGCAAGGTGCTCTTGTAAGATAAACATTTCATGTCTACACCCATATGTAGTGTAGTCCTGTGTTGAAGCACTTATCATGAGTCAGAATAGCATCTTTCCACTAGATGGGGTACGTAGAAGTGCGATTGCTAAAGCACTTTGTGTGCTCTGTGCTGTTAAATAATTTCTATCCACATGGTAGAAAAAAATAAGGATACATCCAAATACAGCAACTACAATTAGTATTAACTATTATTAAGTTTTTATGAATAATAATTAGTTCTCAGTGTCTCATAAAGCTGAAATGCAGAACCAATAATACTCGATGGTGATGGCTTTCTCTAAAAACACATCATACCAGAAACGTATTCTTTGTAAGAAGAATTTGTATACACCTATTTTCCCAAGTCTAAGTTAGCCATGATTTGCTAATGAGCTTTAATAAGGGCAAACTGGGTGTCTGTAGCTGCTAAATATGCTATTATATACATGCAAAGCAGAATCAGATGGTTCTACCTTTCACCACAGCAAAAAGGGTGAGAGTTAATTAATATTAATTCCCATCATTAATAGCAAAACCGTGCTCTTAAAACACCTAATAATCCTGAAATGCTTTGCTGTTAATATTTTATTTATCTAGAGAACGTGAATTGAGTAATTTATAATATTCATTGCATTTACACAGCGCTTTTTTACCCCCAGTCTGGAAAATTTCTTCTTATACTGATTTGATAGCATTTTGTGCAGGCATTGTATAATAAACTCCCATACACTCCAATGCGAACCCCCTTTATTTTACTGTTATTAAGCTATGATTTTTTGTTTTTATAAGATGTTTGTCTAGAATGATTAATGGAGAGTACTCTGAAGCTGATTTTACATAACCAAACAAAATATTCCTTTGCCAAAACAGGATTTTACAAATGGAAATTTGTAAGCCCAAGATCAAGATTTTTTTATCTTTTTATACTATGGAGTATACAAAAATTATATTTAGCGTCTCTGTTTCAGACACTTTGAATACATGGGTACTGCTTTAATTTGTATGACTGGTCCTACTAAAATGTTATAGAATTGTGTTACCCATCTTGTCCAAAGTTGTGGGAATGTCCCAGGGCCTGAATGACCCATTATTCTCGGTGGACTGTAAAGTAGTAAGAGGTCTGTCCTTTTCCTCAGTGTGCACAATGGGAAAGAAAGCTAACTTACAGTAAGTGGTCACTCAGGAGGAAAGTTTTTTGGCGTGCATGCCTTCATTGCATTGCAGATAGTGACAACAGACCAGGTGCTGAACGAGACTCAGCCTCAGAGGTTTATAGGCATTTCATGGCAAGTAAGAAAAAAATCGACTAAAGAAGCAAAAGTTTGGGCCTCAAGAACCTACTGATCTGCAGAGTGGTCTCAACTCATGTTGGCTGAAAGCTCCCAGATCTCTGTGGACATCTGTGAACATCCAGTGGGATTAAAGCCATGATGAACTGCAGCTGTAATCTGCGTGGGAGGTGAACTAACTTGCTGTTACAGATGTTCTCTAATATTTGTCAGGGCAGTATACATTTATCCAAATGGATATTTTGTGTATATGCTGAGAGAGACTTGATGTCCATCTTTAATTAAGCTAAAGGGGATTCTCTTCAGTATAAGAGTTAAGTATGATGGAGGCACTGTTTCACAAAAAGAAAAAACAGAAACTCATTTTGGGGAAGACACTAATTTCACTTCCATACATCAGAATCACACTTTGCAAGATAAAAAAAATAAACTTATGAAAGTTGCAAAATTAATTTTCTTCCACACAATCTTTTATTTGTAAATAATAAAAATGAACTTTTTATATAAAACATACACGAGTCATTTGAGCCACATCTGTAATACAAACAAGAAATGTTGCAGTGAATACTTTTTTTTTCTTTCTTTGTTTCAGTGGAACACAATTGTAAACAATCAGCATTTTTCAATAATACTGACAAAGTAAACGAATCAGCCTCACTGGACATGAAAAGTAAACTTTATTAAACATGTTTACATGACATGAGTTGGAAGTTCATTTAAAAGCACAGGGGAGTGTTCAGACAACGGTTTTGAATAGAAAGATAGCATCCAATTACCAGGAATCTAGTTTGGCCATTGTTTTTTAAAACAAGAAAATCTAATAGGGCACCAATGCTTCAGTTCTTCCTGCTCAGCAGGTCCAGCAGTGATTAACCTTGATTGCCCTGCAGAATAAACGGCAAATTTGTCCTGGACAGTTTGTTAATAACAGACAATCACATGGTGCAGGCAGTACATCTTATATATATAAATATATATAATTAAAATCTTGTTTGTACACAGTTTTCTACATCTGTTACAGCCCCACAGTAGGAATCTACACCAAGATATTTAGTAAGAAGGGGGTATGGTCAATACTACGTCACTTTTCCCATAGGGTTAAAAAAAACAAAACAAAAATATTCTTCTATAGACATTGAGCACCAGAATGAAGGACACAATCTGGATTGAGCTGTGCAAAATGTCTATATGTGAAATGAATGGCTTTAGTTTCTTGGTTATCTTTTTATAATAAGTACGAGCAAACTGTACAAGTACATGCAACATACAAGCTGGTCTATGTGGAACTAACACACATATTTATTTAAGTAACTTTTTTTCTGTTTTGTTTTACAAAATGTGCATGCAGCTTTGAACAGTTCCAGAGTCATGCTGCTCTACTTGATCATAAAATAAAATGACCGCTTTAAGAATGAGAGGAAATGGTATCCTTGCACCTGCACAGTCTGCAGTCTTTTTTGACACATTTACAGAAATGCACAAGGGGATTTCGTTTGATTTAGTTGTGAAAATCAAGGCAAAGAGGAAATGAAATGGACAAAACGCAAATTGAAATTTGGCTTCTTTTTTCGAAAAAGTTTAACTTTTTGCAGTAAAAAAATCAAGCTTTTGTGCTTGCATTAATTTCAAAATAATGTAAACTAAAGTCTGATAAAAACATTAACGTGTGCAGGGCATCTCACTGAAAGTCAGTGGAACCAAACAAATTATACCATGCTCTAACCAGGGCAAACAGAGGTGTCGAAAGTGACACATATTCAAACAGCCTGGGTACAGCTCAAAGTGTCATATGCTAACCCCTTGTATTGGTCAACATCCTGGGAAGTCAAATATATATTTATACAGGCAGGACTGAATTTAACTTATTTAGGATTCAACAAAGAGAACTGCATTACAAGTTAACATTTTACCGTTGAAATTAAGACAGAAACAGCTTTTCAACAGTCCCCAGCAACATTTGCAGAGAGATTGCTTCAGAACGTTTGTTTTCCATGCAAAACATCAGAGAACATAAAAACCTTTATTCATAATGCAAACGTGTGCCTGTATACGAAAGAAAAAGGAAAGGAGCAGCATGTAGATGCTGCTGTAAACTGCTTTCAAGGGGTAGACGAACCAGAACTGGGAACCAGCGCTGTCCAGAAAGTGGGGAAGGTTTTGCTGACAGACACTGTCTTGGAATGCTCTTAGAGGCTACTGCCCTTTTCAAGGGCTTCGGTTACATGAAAGAAGTGCAGAACAGGGGCACCACAGCAGCGAATAAACACTGATTACAGCTTCAGCAGACGTGTGGGCAAAATTTCCTTCTCTCTCAAAAGGACTCAAAGGTCTTCCAGTTAGATTTTTTTTTAAGCTGCAATATTAACTCAGTTCTCAAATGTTACAAATTAAAACAGACTCACACTGGCCTACTAGCATCTACATGGTGGTTATTTTTTCTGCCAATTATAAGCAGCATTGTCTTTTTAATTTTTTTTTTCAATTTTTGCAACAGCCCTCTTTCTTAAAAAAATGTACTACTGGCAAAAACAACAGGAGTGATTGTCTGGCTCCAACAAAGCTTTGATCGTGTTTTTGTCTGGTTCTGATTGATATCCTGTTTTTTTTTAGTTGTTATGTCAACGTGGATTTCCTCTAAGTTCACTAGGATCGGATGCAAGGAGGTCCGGTTGAGCTTTCAAGAGATGACTGGGAAGCCCGGCGAGTAAGGGGTGCTAACGTGGGATCCACCAGGGATGAAGGTGGAAAAAGTTTGTACCAGCCAATCACTGTACTGGATAATTCCAGCTCCTCCAATAGAATCTGAGCAACTCCCATAAAACATTTGTGGTCCATGCGCCCATAATCTCCCCAGACTATTACCTGGTGATGAAGAAAAACACGCAATGTCAGTGGCGTGGGCATTAAATGAGCCAGCGATATTTTAATAACTTGTAAAATGGCTCAATGCTAATGAAGTAAAAGCATATTCCTTCTTCAGTTCCATATAACCCCCAGCAAAATATAAAAGTAACACTTGAAAGTGCACCCTACTCAATGCCTCTGTACCAGATGTTCTAAAAGGTAATACCATAAGAAAGATTTAAAAAAAATTTCTCTAATTGCCTTTGCTGTACATGACAAAGTAAACATTAAAAAAACAACAGGGCATAACTAGGGGACAGATTTGTAGGACAAGTGTTTGCCTTTATCTAGGGAAAATAATTACGAAGAATTATGTTGCAGTATGTTGCCCTACTACAGTATGTTGCTCTACTACAGTGGATATATTGTACGTCTCAGTTTAGATTTCGTTTTGAATCAGTTCTGATAGTTCTGCATCAGTCTGAGCCACTCTATTAGTCACTTGTGCCTGGGATTCCCAAAGCAACAAAGCATAAATGGGTCAGCAACACCAGGGCTGAGTGGTCTTGAAAGGTCTTTAGAAAATCTTGTGACTTTGTCATGGATGCTGTGTGCTAGACGTACTGTATTATCAAGGAGGTTTAATTCTAAATGCTCCAAGCACTATTAGAATCAAAGTAACAACAGCAAGCAGATAGCTCTGATAAGACATATTCCAGGGGGAGGCATGTGCACTCCTCCTCTCACATGAGCTGTAAAGGGGTCTACTACGATACAAGGCTGATTAACAATTGATCATTTCCCACTTTGGGTGATGTGGGGGTGTGATGCAAAAAATAATTGCCATTGTACATTTATAGACAGATTATAGAAAAGCAGTAATTTCAGAAATGTATATTCCACTTACCTGTAGAACTTTACCCTGTGGGCTTTCTTCAAAAAGCAGTGATTGCTGGTATAATGGATCAAGTGTTTTCCGTGCAATCTTTGTTTTCTTTTTGGCTATACATGCTCCGTTCTCCAGAAGATAAACTTTAACATATGGAGCTGGAAAAGCAAGAGATAAGGCGTGTCTTTAAAAACTCACTGATGTTTCTGTCTCTGGATCAACACCCAGAAACCCGCAACATTCTCCAGATCTAATACCTAAATCTTGAGATAGTCATTAGTAAAAATCCTAAATGAAGTACCTAGCTACTGAAGTACCAGTGTAAAAAGAATTAGTGTTTTGAATAAATATGCTAACTCTATAACCAAGACAACTCTACTTACAACCATGATATTTTTTTGCTACATCACTCACCAGGAAGAGATTTGGAACCTGGTTTCGGTGTTAGGCCACGTGCTCTGATAACTTCTACTTCTAACTGCCCTTTCTTGTCCATCATTCCAATCTGAATATCGCCTGAGAAAAAGAAAAATCAATAGTGATTAACCTGAAGAAAAGGACTGAAACTGATGTGGGGTCAGAGTAATTAAAGAGGAAAGTAAAAACCCTGCTAAATACAGCTTGATATACCAATTTTTTTTAGAGGTTGCCGAGTAACACAATTTCCTTTAAAGAAATAATTATTTCTGGCAGGTGATCACTTTAACATTATTACAACTGCCCTGGCAGAATGGTGACAGAACTGCAATAAGAACACGGACTGTACATCCACATCTTCCTGGTTTTATTATATCAATCTCCTTTTCAAACATAAACTCTTATTTATCAGCAGTTTGAACAAACTTGTTCATTTGTTGTTGTTTTTTATTGGGAGTTCAGAGAGTGCTGCTGCCAGTATGAATCCCTATGAAAGAAACCACACCCTTACCCATGGCAGGTGTGGCGAGAGTTTGTCGACCAACCAGCTGCGCCGGGCCCAATCCATCAAGAAAATCGCTGAACTGGCTGTCAGCTCCTAATCTCACCCCTGAGAATATTAAACTATACAAAGATGCATGGATTAAAAAGACTGAAACCAAAGAACAGACACCTGGCAAGAGCATTTGTCCCTGAAAGTGCTTTCTTGCTTGATCTTGCTTGTTGCTCTTTTATTTTAATCATGTTCAATGATGCAATGTGAAATGGTTTGAGATTGTAAAATCAACATATCTTTAGAAAATGGTTTAAATGTTAAAACCTAGAGACAGATACTGTATGGATCACTAGTCCCACCTTTTTTTTTAAAACTCATAAAACCAACTATTTAAAGAAGACAAGTAGACTGAAAACATAGTCTGCTTTTAAATAAGTAAAGTAAAACTCTCTTTTGTGAAGCACACATACTTTCCATTACCTAATCCCTTCAAGAATGCCAGATGGAGATGCCATTTCAACGATTCAATATGTACGTATTCATGAGACCTTTTCTATTAATCACCCTGTAATTAGATGAAATACTTATGGAGTCCAGATCCACTTTGCCATATATCAATGAAAGGAATTTTGACTGGCAGTACTACTGTTACCTTCCAACATTTTCTTGATTAAAACCATTGATGCTATTTTTGGATTGACAGATTCTGAGACTACTACAGTAGGTAGCCTTTAAACTAAGGAGGGATTTGGAACAAAGTGGCATAAAAAACAATGGGGGACTGAATAAAACTACTTAAATATATGAGATGATGGATCTTTGATTTTTTATTTTTTTATTTAAAAATCAATTACATTCATTCAACAAAATTCTTAAACTCATGAGACAACACACTTCTATGAGTATCAACTGCTTTTAACTGTGCATATTCCTTTAAAAAAAGCTACTGGCATTAAAATTTTAGTATCTAACAGCATATAGAAGGGAGTCATTAATAAACCATATACTGGTACTCTGAAATTCCCAATTTACAATTATATAAGTACACTTCAAAGGATTTTTCACTGTACTGTGCATAATTATCTATTGGAACTATACAACTAAACTTCTGACCTTTAATTTAAAAGGAATCTATCATTTATTTAAGGCTTCATCTTGATTTCTCTTGTCCGGGACAGTTATACTGATAAGGAATGTTAATATTATAGAGGACTGGCTTGTTCTAAGATTCTAAGACAAATTATTAAGATTTTGTACAGATGGTAAGAATTTGACTAAATTATGGAGGCTATATTTTTCAAGATGTTGAAGCTATACTACAGTAACTGTAGTTCCCATACAAGAAAAGTTTGTCTACCGAGACTTCTGTTAATTCTGGTAATGGGCATGACTTCTATTAATAAAAAAAAACATGTCAACATGACCAAATTAACCCACCTTTCAACAACCTTCCAGTCACACTATAAGGTCATAAGGTGTGAGCACATACTGCAGTACAAAGAATGTTTGTTGAAGGAACAGCTCTGAGGTATCAGATAGAACCATTTTCACTTGACAGTCTCTACTATATTTACTACTGTTCCAAACTATAACGGAAAATGCCTATTCAGTTCAGAATAGTGACACTGAATAGTGGCTGAACTCATACTCACTTCCCCTCTGAACTGTAGCTGTTCATGCTTCCATCTGTGGACTCACGACTGGCCTGGCGAGCCATTACATTCCTGGGATACTCTACTGCCATGCCCGTTTCCTGGCTTCTTTGAATCTGACTTTTCAACTTCTTGTTGGCAGCTTCTGAAAGCAAACACACCTCATAAAGCAACCGGTTTGTCATTCAAATACTGTATATTAGATTTCTGATACATACAGTACTGTACAACCCAAAGTCCGAATGTGACTGACAAAATAGGCTTTTGTAACACTGAATTGAAAATCCAAGGCTTCTAGACTATACTTGCTTTTTCCACTTGAACTTTACAAATATTAATTTTTGGTAACATTTTATTGGAATGTCATTGCACAATGGCTAAATAATCCCTTCATATCTGATTCACAATACATTATAATCCCATGCATAATGCTTTATACTTTAGGTACATGTGCAAATAAAATACTGTGTACATGAGAGGTCGTGACATTTGTTTTTGCGTAATGTACAGTATAGCACTTGGTACTATGCAACAGCTTTGCAGAAATGCACACCCAGCCACACCGCAAATTAATAACACCATGATAAAATACTTCTCAGGCTAAATAGTTTCCATAGCTGGGGCAAGTGTCAATGCACTACAATGCAATACAATTCCACATCTTTAAACAAACTTTATAAATTGTTCCCTTTTCACTTCAAATGGGAATCTGAACATGATCTGTCCTCCCACCCTCCTTAACTGCCATTAGCACCTTTCATTAGTTCACCCACCCATTTCTCTCTCTTATTTCCAATCTCTCCCCCTTTCTCCATTAAAAAGGGGCTCCAGAATTTTCTTTTCAGTGTATAATTGACCTCTACTTGTATTATGGCTGCACCTCAACTACAGCATTTTTAGAAGAGTATTTTCGGCCAATTTGGGGGGCATTTTAAAGACAAACTAACTCTGTCTTAATGGTATTTCAATGTGAGTTTTTCTTTAATTCTAGAACAATAATGTGCTGTTTTGGTCACTCTTGAATTGATAAATAAAAACTATGAAACCCCATATTTGTTACCAATTGATATTACTGAGAAAGAAATTAAGCAACATCAGAAAGATGTTTTCAAGATAACAAAGATCACAGTATACAGCACTGTCTTTATCTGAAAATAAAGACAGTTAGTTACAGTAAGCCATTTATATTTTGACAAGGAAGACCAACTTTTTTGCTTCAGCAAACTGTTTTGCCATTGTGTGGTTTATTTAGACCTTGTCAAAACTGCCAAGCTGACATCACTGAAGCTCTTACTGAGCCCATCAGCAAACAGCATAAAAAGACCACCTGCTATGGGCAATGGAGTTTATGAAAAGCTGATTTACTGCAAAAAGCTGCTGCAGCTGCAGCTTGATTTACTGTATCATCCACCTGCTTTCAAGATATTATTCAGAGGTTTGGATGAAAAAGAATCAAGTATTATTTTTTTGAAAGTCCATTTATTAAAACATAAATAGGCTGTTCTTAAATACATTGTACTTTAAAGGGTATCAAAGTACGACTTCAAAGACTTTAGTTCACATTACATTTGATTACGTTCTGAGGATGATCAGTACCTGACAAACGTTGAGCCCAAACCAGCCAAGTCCAGCAATGAATGCACGACATTTCATTCTTTAGTGTCAGTAGATACTACCTGACAGTTTGTTTTCATTTTCTTTTAGTTGGAGCCAAGACCATTTTGGATTTTTTACAATTCAAAAGTACTCTGTATTTCTCATATCCTCACACAGCATTACCAACCTGTGATAGATTCACTTTTACGGCACAAGATTCCCTTCTATAAATGTCAGATTTTATGTAAAATAGAACTGCAGTATTCATCGTTCTAGCTGGCTGGAAGTTACAGATAGTGCTTTGATCATACTGTCATCTCTGAACAACCCCTTATAACACAAAATGTATCAAAGAAAGAAGTCCATTAAAGAATGTTTTGATTCCGAAGTCATTTTTCTTCTCTGTGGCTTCACATTCAATCTAATTTTTTTGCGTACCTATCAATTATAATGGAAAATATTCCATTTGCTAATAAATAAATACAACAGTGACTACATCTATACTCTTTGTTATAATTAACAATGTACTGTATGAATTCTGATACTGTACACATTATAATTTTTCATTTATAATTTTTTTTAGCTTATATTATATATTAGAGATTTATTGATTTGATGGCAACATACTGTTACATTATTATCACAAAAATACATTTTTAAAATAGACTGCAAAAGATACAAAAACCCTTTTTCAAGCTATATGTGATTATTTCATTGTACTGATAAAACACCATTCAGCAAATCTTTGACCACGGTGCCTACATGATGCCTTATCCTGTCACAACAATGTGTCAAACTAGATACTGGGCATCTATCAAGGTATTTGGCCAAATAGTGCTTCCTTCTGAGCCATCAGTCTATGTCATCTTTCTAAAAGCATGGTTATCTATGAGCAATGATGCATTTGATTCTTTGAGCTGGAAATGATGATGCTTTCAGACAGCTCTCTCTATAAGGCACATTATCAAGCTACAGATGCAGTTCTACAATCAGCTTTAGCTCCAAACCAAATTTGGTTTTATGAGAGCCCAATTGCTTCCAGTGTCTTGCATGAGAGGTTCAAATGCATAGAAATTCATAATTTTAATTGAAACTGCAGGCTGTGTGCAATTTTTAATTTAATAACACCCTATTATTTTTGCGTTGATAATCCTAATAAAAGTTTTGATAATTGTCTTTTTTTCTAACTGTTAAAGCTGTGATACTGCACCTTTATTTCATAGTCTACATTTTGTATTTTCTCTTTAATTAAAAATAACATTTTAGCACAAAGTTACTAAACATCTTTTTATATATTATGCCTCCTCTTCTCAAATTTTACTTTTAAAAAAAAAACTGGAGACTGTTTATTGGACTTGCATGATATGGTCCCTTTTTCAGAAATTTAATTTGGATAACCACAGCTGTGTTAGGCTTTCTCTTCTTTGTCTCGTGTCAAACCCAGCCTCCTCTCTTCAAGTGAAAAGCAGCTTCTGAACACTTATTTGTCTCTAAAGTATGGAAAAGACAAACAGTAAAATAAGCATTTTGAATTTCTACTTACAAATCTGAAACCTTCAATATTGATCCACTGAGACCCTCTTTAATCAACAAACACTATTCTCTTTCTATACCGTTAGAAAACGCAAGTTAATTTAGAAAAAGTAGATTTAAGTGATTGAAATGGACTGGGGACGTCAAGCAAAGAATGTTATTGGTTGAAAAAAAAAACAATCCCATATAAGGTATCTCTTGCAAGACAGCAGTACTGGAATACATCGCTATCAGCTGTAGTAAATTCCTTTGCTCAGCAGTTGCTTTGTTTGCTATCATTCAACCTGACAACATTAAAAATTGCTTTGAATACTTATTTTCAGCAGTGTCCTAGCTCACAATGTTTGTTCTGCAATTGAAAGATCATTTCCCCCCGTTTAATACATGTAATTATCATCACATCAGAATTCACTAGCTGATTTACTTTTCAAATGACAAGCAAACGGCCCTTGGAATTGTAAGGGAAATTTCACAGTTTCACAGTTGTTCTTCAAGTTTTGGGAACATTATAATATTAATTTAGTTTTGGGCAAAAAAAAAAATTCAGACAGGATTACAAAATTACCAAAGTGGGAAACCAACATATGTGGGTTTTATTGATAACAGTTGCCAAAAAAGAACATGTTTTTCCTGCTTATTGGAGTGGAGAGTGAGAGAAGAACCGTATGTTTAGTGGCTCACACTCATCAGTTCTCAAATGTAATAAACAACAGCACTGTCCCAGACTGTCAGAGAACAATGCAGTTCCTTTCTTGGCTTTGCTGGAATATAACATAATATCTACTGTAGGAGGATCAGGATGATTTTATATTTCTACTTTTTATGACAGAAAAAAGTGACAGGATCTCTATTTTACTGTGACGTCATACAACTCTACAAGTTTCATGTTAGTAACATTGTTAAATTAGAAAGTACTGGATGGAAAAACAAATAACACTGATAGACTGGTCAGGTGCACTTTTTAATTTATCTTTTTAAGAAACATCAGCTTTAGCAGGAAGCAAAGTGAGGGAACTTGGGTGTGCAGCGCAACACTGTGGAGCAAGAGAAGAAATAACACTGCAGACACGAAATTTGTAAAACAGAACAAGCGTTTAGATTTCTGAAAAATATTAACCAGCTGGGTTTCTAATGTTATAATAACAGTTGATATGCTTCACAAAGCTCTGTAGCTAGGCAATAATTCAAACTGAAAGTTGTGAGAAGACACATAAAGGAGAAACATTCTAGAATTCCTACAATTTGCTGAGAAGGCAGAAGACATTTTAGTCCAAAATCATCCCTTATATAAATGTATAGTGTTATGTTTTTTTCCCTACATTGATTTTGTATTTTAACATGCAGAATATGTCATTTATACCGTATCTCATGCTGTTTTATTACTCGCATAGCAGCGTATCGTACAACAATATTGCACAGTGATTCCTAATATCAGCCCAAATATGTTCTAAATTTCTATATGAACTCTTTCACATCATTGTATTATTCATCCAAAAATGCAATGAAATGAATGAAGTGAATAAGAATAACAATTCATTCCTTTGTCTCAGAATATATGAAATTATAGGTTTTATGAAAAGATCATACTTTACAGCAAAGTCCTAAATGCACAGACTTCTTTTTTTCTCATCCAAAAGCAATAAATTAATGATAATATTTGCTTACCTTCAATTTTTGAGTTATAAGATTGCCTTTGATACTGTACAGACTACAGCGTGTTTCAATGTGAAGCCTTTGCAAGCTTGAGTTCCTTACACCTTCTTTTGTCAATTTCTTAACAAAGAGAGTGTCCCTTTAGGCCTTGTACATCTAACTGGCTTTTATGTTCCATGCAAAAAAAAATCCATAGTCCGAGTGCAGCAGGGATTCTTTTCTGACAGATTGCATTCCCTTTCACAATAACCTCTCGACCCTTTTTCTTCTTATTTTTTACTCTACTCAGAATATAATCTTTACTTCTCATTTCACGATAAGGATAGAAAGAAAAGTGTTTTAAGGTTAACTAAATTGTTAGATGTTTATTTATGCAAGTTATAGGAACTATCAAAGAAAAGTCATTTTTATCCGACTTCTTCTGTGCATCTTTATCTTATTAGATTGCAAACTGTGTGACTCACATACAGTACCAGTATAGAACCTCAGTACTCAATAAACATGGACAGAAAGAACATTTTGAACCCCTTTTTCTAACCTCAAAAAACACCAGAAATAGAACCTTCCTGGTGTTGTCCAAGGGTAAACCACTTTATACAGCTCTATGAGAAAATGGGTTAGTACGCCTTAGTTTCAGGAAAATTTGCTGAAGAAAGTTATTTCTCCCCATGTTTCCTACAAGCTCAACATCCGCTGACTCAAAGCCATGTCCAATGAATGAAAATGTAAAGCCAAAAATGTAAAACATGAATTTAAAACCAACAAAAATCAATATAACTTTGCCGTAAGTCCATAGTATAGCAAGATGGAAGATGTTATAAATATGCAACAATAGCATATATCGCTCATCACAATCATTCTTAAAAAAGAGGGAGAGCAAACAGAGAGAATGTCAAGAGAAAGATATTTATATAATGAACTGCAACACACCTACAGTATTACAAGCTTTAATGCACATTAAAATTAATTGCTAGATACTTCTGCTATTTAATATGGTTTAATGCAATCATACTAACAAGCTCCACCAGAAAGCCAAGTAACACAAGAGAAGATCAGGCTTGCCTTTTCCCTGGGAGTTTAGGGTTCAGACAGCTCCAGCCTGCTTACCCGTTTGGCTGAGCTGGGATGTGCTTCGGCTCCTCCGCGATGGCAGACCCACAATGGCTACCACCCTGGCGCTCAGGCTGGACCGGCGCTGCTTTCCCCCTGTCCCGACGGTCCCGATGGCCGTGTCCGACTGGCTGCCATCGTTCCTCTCCAGGTTGTAGATCTCCCCGCTCACACTTGTGCTCTTCATCATGCTCCTCCCAGAAGGCCGCATCTGTCTGCTGCACATTTTAGAAGTGAATGGACTGCTTTTAAAATCAGGGCAAGCGAAAGAAAAGACAGACAGGCGGCAAGACGAGACAATTTCATATCGGCAAACAGACTGCGTGTCTCTCTGGTCTGCAGCTTTGAGTGGATGTTATTACAGAGCTCAACTATAACGATAGCAGTACAGTCGGGTCTGGGTGGGAGAAAGGGCATGCAGACATACAGCATATTCTTCCTGCATGTTCCTCGCAGAAAGTCCTGTTTTTTGTAATCTTAGTGAATACTAACACTTTGTAATAATTCCTTACACTTATATAGCGCTTTTCTGGACACACCATTCAAAGCGCTTTACAGGTAATGGGGACTCCCTTCCACCACCACCAATGTGCACCACCACCTGGATGATGAGACGGCAGCCATAGTGCTAGAACGCTCACCACACACCAGCTCTCAGTGGGGAGGACAACAGAGTGATGAAGCCAGTTCAGAGATGGGGCTTATTAGGAGGCCATGACTGGTAAAGGCCAGGAAGAAATTTGGCCAGGACACCGGGGTAACACCCCTACTCTTTTTGAGAAATGCCCTGTGATTTTTAATGACCACAGGACCTTGAGTCAGGACCTTGGCTCTACATCTCATCTGTAGGACAGCGCCTTTTTACAATATAGTGTCCCCATTTATATACTGTGGCATAAGGATCCACACAGACTGCAGGGTGAGTGCCTCCTACTGGCCCACTAACACCTCTTCCAGCAGCAAACTTAGTTTTTCCCAGGAGGTCCACCATCCAGGTACTGACCAGGCTCATACCTGCTTCCCTTCCGTGGGTTGCCAGTTGTGAGTTGCGGGGTGATATGGCTGTTGGCTAATAAAATGTTTAAAAGTCAAAGTACGAAGGTTCTAAAATGAATAGGCTTAAGGTCTTTGTCCACAGTTATCATTTGGAGCTACTGTACCAAATCAATACAGTGTGAGATTTCCTTTTGTTTTTATTACCCATGGAAAGCCTTTTTGTTGATCTTTGAGTTCTGGAGCATGATACACACTTCTCACTTGGGAAAAAAAAGTCATCAATAAGTTTCCTTCATGTGTCCAATATTTACTTATGTACCTGCTGACAACCTAAATATAACTCTTACAAGCTCAAACGTTTTTCATTTTTTATGGGGGATATATGTTCATTATACATTTTTTAAATTACATACATTAAAAAATAAATAATTAGAATAAAATAATAATTCAGCATACATTAGTGAAATAACATTGTCAAGTTGATCTCTATAAAACTTACTTGTGAATTTATAGTGCATATTTACATTGTGGCATTTCACAATACACATTTCCTGAGCATTTAATGACAAAGCCTAAAAAACTTTGAAATACAAAAGTAAAATCTATAAAAAAAACAATAATTTTATTTCAGAATAATTTCCCATATGAAAATATAAATACTTATTTCTGTTTGCTGTTTATTTCAAGAAATAATACAAGCCCAATATAAAACCCAATGTTCAACACTTTAAAGGATGAAGGGGTTGAGGTGATGACATGATCTAGGAGATTCCATCTTTAAGCCTTAAAGTCATTCATTACTAATAACTGCCACCATCTATCACTTACTACTGGTTTCTCAAATGCTATTTAGAACTGCAACAGCATACTGTATTTACCCAGCACTGGGATCAACATTAACCACAAGCATAATACTGTAAGTGATTTTAAAAGATTTAACCTTAACACAGCTTTTAAAATAAGATGGTGTCCTTTATTTGTTTTAACATTTAGTCTTCTTTAAGAACTCCTGTGCTCTGACTTGAATAGCCCATTAAAGCTTAACAGCAGATAACCAATAGCAACCTTTTGTTGAGTAGAACCTTATGACCATTGTATTGATCAGGGAAACTGTACTGGGACTATTAAAAGAAGTACAAATCCAATGTCCAATAATCTGTCATACAAGAGACTCATTTAACACAATATCTCATCTTTACGTATAAGGCTTTCCTAAATAGTGATATTTCACCTGGAACCCATTAACAATACACACAATGTTATTTCCTGAAGCAAGATGATAGATGTAGATGATAGATAAATTATACAGTAGCACTGACAGAGATATCTGTCCACCCAAAACTGGAGTGGTTAACTCCTTGACTGAAATACAATGTAACATGTACAGGTACAGATTTGTTTTTATTTCTATGTGTTTAAATAAGTGAATACCTTTGACATTTAATGAAATGATTAAGTGAAATTGCAACTGAAAACATACTGTACATATGGGTCAATGAATAAATATACTGTATACAACACAGAGGTCAACTGTCGTTTTTAATGGCACATCACTATATTTGACATTATTGATTAGAATTCTAGTAATAAATCCGCCTGTTAATGTTATATTGCTTTTTGTCTGGGAGCGCAAAGAAATGCCTTTAAATTGATTAACTGAAAGTAAGGCAGACAAAAAACCAAACACTCACCAGTTTTGTGTTTTGTATCCAAATCATCCAACACAGTGAAATCTACATTTTAAAAGTATACCAATACCATTGTTGCATTGATGTTTGACTTGAGACAGCCCCAACAAAACCCGACTTCTCTCAGCATGCAGCATGCATTTCTATTTCATTGTAAGAAATAGCGCAGTGTCTTCTAGTCGCTGTGTGTTCGCTTCTGCACAAAGACTGGGGTACCTAAGCTTCTCACGGTGCCACTGGCCTTTAGCGGTATGGTAGCTGTGACTGGAAAGGATGCCTTCCTCTCCAACGGTGCTGTGCAGAATTCTGTTGTGGTTCTCAGCCCCTGTGGCATTCTTTTTTAACAAGGTATCTCATGAATACTAATAGATTCCAAAGTAGTTTACACTTGAAGTAGATAATGCAATAACATATCCTTGCTACTCCTTTGCATTGATTATGACACAAGATCTGGAAGTTGGCAGACCATGCAGATTTTACAAAGAGAACTGAACTACAGTACAAATGATCATTTTCTAAGTGAATGGTGTGTGATAAACCATATTATTCTAATAAGGAGATGGCTATGGGTTACTGCCTCTTTTTTTAAGAATCACATCATGTTTTTCTTTTTCTCACAGTAATATCCTGAAAAATAAATAGGAAAATAATTTTAGGTCCTCTGATTATTAATGTCACGTCTTTATTGCTGGAAAGTGTAAGGACGATACTGGGACAGGTGGTAATACCATGACTGTCTGTTCTTTCATTTCTGCTGGGGGGATCCAGCAGCTACAGTACTTCTCCAATATGAGAACTCATGTGGCTGTAAGCTGTCAATAGTTTAGCTTTAAGCAATGGTCAGTGAAAAAGACAGTGCTTGATTTTTAAATAATAACTAAGTGTTAATACAATAAGCTTTAAAACCAATTGGCAGTTATCAGAAAGTTCTACCAGAAAACCTATTTTTTTCACACTAGATTTTTGATTGAAGATCAATACCTTGCAAGTTTAATCACATTTCAATCTATATTTATTTGTCATGGAAGGCATTTGTTCTTAATGAAGTAGTCTGGAGAGCATATGCCAATGGAAAATCTATTTACTGGCAGTATTTTGCTCTTCAAGGCTCTGTACTGCCAAACAGTAGTACTTCAAATTCCTTAAGGATAGAAACACTAATTTAATCCATTTTGTGACAGATTATAAGAAACAATAAGCTAAGCAAAAAAAAAAATATTGCTTTTACATTTTGTTTGTTCTATAAGTGAACACCATACAATAAAATAAGGCTTCAAGTTGTTGTTAAAATTAAATTAATTTGACTCACAAGCCCAAAATGGACTGAAAACCTTCTAAATGTTATTTTAGGCTCTGACATATGACACATACAGTATGTCATGTACAATTTATAACAAATGATGTAATACAGTCTATTATAAAGTATAAAATACAAGAAAAACACACTTCCTGATACAGCATGTCACAATTAGAAGTTCATAATATGACATACAGTATTATATGTTAAACAGCACTAGAAATGAAATGCAGGAAAGGAACCCTGCCCACTACCATATGCCCAAAATAAAAAATAATTGCTCTCTGTAATTTACTGAATAACTAAAGTTTGCAACTTCTGCATATGTACATTACTTTATATGAGGAGTAAAAGGCAAGCAAAATAGAAAGGCATACCTAAACCTAAAGCAGCTTCACTGAGCACTATGCATGTCTTGTAAACTGAAAGCAGCAATGTCTCCTTTAAAGAACACATTGCATTTGCCTAATTAATACCCCTGAAGAACATCAGAACAAGCATTTCAAATTGTGGAAATGAATTAACCTTGCGGTCACCTTTGTGTCGCACTGTTACAACAAATATCTTCATGGGTTATAGCATATATTTTGCTCCAATATGATTTTTACAGTGGCATATAGGCTTTTTTGCAGCATGTCAAAATAACTAGATTATGGCACCCATGCTAGAAGATAAATTATACAGTTTTTTTTTGTTCTGGGTAATTAATCATACTTTGTCACTTTAAACCTTTAAATTAGAGTTCTCAGCTCTATGGAAATGTGAACCAGGCACCAGTTGTGAAATTCAAAGTTTCAATTAAAACATGAAATAACAATAGTAACCTTGTATGTGAAGGTTTCTGTTGTTGATTGCGTGTTTAAAATAAAAATTGCAGAAACAGGCACTCTCTCAGATAATGAGTTAAAAAGGTTTTGAAAATACCTTGCTGTGTAGGTGTTTTCAGAGATATCAATGCCAAGGTGGAGAACCACAGAACAATTATTACTAGAGCTTTTTGATATAATATCCTGAATTTTGTGATTATCACTAACAGCACACTTATAAACTTGTTTTAGCTTAAATTAGTCATACATTTGCCAAAGAATGAAGCATTGCACTCAAAATAGAAAACTTTAAAAAGTTATTGCCAGATCTATAAACAAACAATTTTAGTTAGGCTTTTTTTGCTGCTGCCATGTGGGTTTTTACGCAAAAAGCTAAAAATAACTTGAATATCTTGTTTCATTAAAAAAAGAAAACTATCCCAGTTAGGGATGTTATGACTACAATCCCATATTCCCAAAATGCTTCTTCAAAGGCAATAAGGGGATTACTGTATATTGTTAAACTGTACCTGTTGAGATTATAAGGTTATGTCAGTTTTTCTCCAATACCTTCCATTGGTATTGTCTTCTAATGCTGTGTATTTCTGACTTACAGTACAAGAATATGAATCATATGCTTGTCACATTTGTTACATCTATATTTAAAAATCCATGTCTGGCCTACATTCCTGAAGGGTTAATGACATACAAATATTTGTTGCAGATGCAAATTAAATTCTAATTAAACTGCAATTAAGAGCTCTTCAGTAGGAACTAAACTGCACTGTCAAAAGAAAAATCTACAAAACTAACTAATGGAAGCCCATTGCTGACACTTCAGTTATTGTAACTAAATATTTGCAGTCTTCATCATGATTCAACAGGCCCATTAAGGCTCAATATATTCACACTACTGTTATAATACAGAACAAGCTATGAAATGTAAACATTTAAACTTCATCCATTTTAACTGTGTCAAAGAAGGCAGAAAGTGCAGTCCCATATCTGTGAATGTATGAAGTTGCTAGTTCGAGTATTATATCTGGATTCTGTGACAGAGAGAGAGATTTCAAAATTTCAAAAGCACACTGGAAACTAACAGAAATGGTAATGGCAAAACTTTCAAAACTGGAAAATAATATTAGAATGAAAAGCTCCAATTTTTCACTCTTTATAGCGATTGACCTTGCTACGGTTATTCCACTCAGTTGTGTACTAACATAGAAAGCAAAGGAAACACCTTGATTCCTACAATAAAATCAGTAAAATACTGTATCTACACAGATGCTTCACTCTTACAAGTTGTGAATAACACCTCTATGGTAGTACTATAGTACATTACTAATCATCCCAGAACACCATTATTTAGCTGTCTGGGATCCTAAGTGTTACCTTTGTACAAGGCTGATTAAATGCATATTTTAATACATAAACTTACAAAACATACAAACTTATAAAATTCTATATACAGATTATGTACAGTAACGTGCAAACGTATTTATCTCCTGCTACTAATATCAGATTTGACTGATTACAGTTTTTTTTCAAATGAAAGGTTTATTGAAAACTGTAATGATCAAATTGAATACTCCTAAATGTGAAGGAGACTGAGTGTCAGCAAAACCTGAAAAGAAGATATAAAATGTGAGATTTACTGATTGCATAGATATTCAAACCCTTAAGTCAGTATTTGGTGGAAGCACCTTCTGGTAGCAATTGCTGCTGTTAACATTTTTTGATTGGTCTCTTATAGCTTTGCAGAAGTGCGATTATGAAATTGTGACCATTCTTCCTGGCAAATTGCTCCAGTTCTAACATGTTTGTTTGGTATATTTACTGCAATTGTCAAGCCTTGCCATAAATTTTCTATTGGATTAAAGTCAGACTTAGACTGCAATTTTACTCTCTTCTCATCAAATTACTTCAGTGTGGTTTTGGCTGTGTGCCACAGATCATTGTTTTTCTAAGATGTGAATTTGGTGACTCAGGAAGGTTTTCCTCTAGTATGTGCCTCTACTTTGCACCACACACGTTTTCCTCAATCCTGACAAGCTTCCAAGTCCCAGCTGATGGGGAGCAGCCCCATAACATGATGCTGCTACCACCATGCCTGACATTTAGGATGGTGTTGAATGTGTGAGGTGCTGCATTGGGATTGTGTCCGACATAATGCTTTGCCTATAGACAAAAATCTTCAGTTTTTGTCTTGTCATACCATAAAACCATCTTGTTTGATAAAGGCTTTTTTCTTGACTCTCCCACATACAGGACATTCTTATCAATATTACTGATGTATGAACAGTGGGAGTCACTGTTCATACATCATCTAAGAAATGGAAATTTGGAAATCTTTGAAAGCTTTCAGAGTAGCACCTAACCACTAGTTTTTGCCTGCCTAGCTTTTCAGTTTGGACTGTCCTAGGTTATGTCCAGGTGGTATGATATACATTTGACTTGTTAGCTTCACTGTACTCTAAGTGATAAGTAACCTTCTCCAAATCAGTGCTTCTCAACCACTTTATCCCTGATTTTTGAAAGCTCCTTGTCTTCAGGGTTGGTTTACCTTATCACTATGTGAGTTGTGGCTTCAAATTTTACAGTATATCAATGTAACAGACGTTAGATCATTTGTAGTCAAGTTAACCATTTACATCACACACAGATAGAGAGAATCCCACAAAGTTTGTAACCTTTCAAACTATGCTTTCACCTGAAGTGATTTAGGGATGCTGCAGTAAAGAAAACAGATACTTACTGTATGCAATTGTAAATTCTTCTATTTAAATCTAATTTACATACTACTGGCATTGTTTAGCTTCATCAGTTTGTATAAATTGGAGATGTTTGAATGTGTGAGTGCATACTCAGACACGAACAACTTGTGGAAACTGTGCAGAAGGGTGAATACTTTTGCATGGCACTGTGTTAAAATAACATTTGGTTAACAGGATGTAAAACATTTGAAATTACTCAACATACAGAGTGAATAAATAAGGTAAAACTGTTAAAAATAAAGACGCTATTCAAGGCTACGGGAAAGAAGGCCAGACTTCAGCTAACTACAGGGAGCAGGACACTGGGAAGGGCAGTGGGATGTTAGGAGAGGCCAGATTCAGAACACATTTGTGCCTACGAAACTCACATAAGCACCTGAACATTAATGTCATTAATGCTGTGCTGCTAAGTGAAATTGCACTAAGAAATTTCACTAACTTCTTTTATTCAGCATTTTCGTGAAACATTTGACGCATGCTGAGGAGCACTCTAAACTTCAGCCTTTACGAGGCATGGAGCCAATACGACTGGGACTCTAAGTTGCTAGGCCAAAATATGTTCTGAATCTGGCTTTGGGTGGGGGAGACCTTTACCTCATGTCACCCGCAACTGAGTGTCGCCTCCTACTCAGGTCTTCTGTACTGTGCTTCCTTTCAGTGTGTTCATGCTTTTCCTCTCTGCCATTTAACTCCCATGAAATCCTTCTCTCTTTTTTCTCCTCACCTTTGCAGCTTTCTAAGGACTTTGACCTTTTCACGGCACGGCACAAAGGCATGCAATGTTTAAGTAATATCATTCACATGAAAAAGAATAAATAAAAACAGTAAACGAATAAACAAAAATAAACAGTGGCAAGGAATCCTGACTCACAAAGTTGGGTTAATATACAGTTTAAACATTCCATTTCTTCACTTCATCATTTTCTCCCTAAAATTAAAGCATTACCTAAAAGTTCCTGTAAGCAGTAAGGCCTGTGATTTTGCTTACTAGTATTTTTTTGGAACATAAATTGAAATTTTACAAGATTACATAGTACACATTCACATTGAGTCACAAGACCTTAGATGCAGAGTTGCAGATTTGCATTCATTAAAATGACTAAGAATGCAATAGCTGGTCCTTATAGTGCGCCAGTGGTGTAGTGGTATTATGCTGGCGCATAAAAAATGATGCTGTTGTCTATGTCAGTGTCCTGTCTGACTTGTTTTTTGTATTTGCACCGTGGACCGGGAGGAATGATATTTCGTTCCACTGTATTCTTGTATATGGCTGAATGACAAATAAACGTGAACTTGAACTTGTCTCTAATGCTTGGTTAAAGCTGCCGAAAGTGGATATTACCTGATTCTGCCCCTGGGACGCTCGGATTGTATTGACATGTAGCTTGTGCTACTGAGGCGAGAGGCACTGCTGGTACGAGAAATGGCTGACACGTCACTGATATCGCTGTCCGATGATCTAGTGGACACATTGTCACAGCTCCTGTGCTGTTCTTTGTAAAGCTGGAAAGCAGAGAATGACAGACTTTGAGATAAAGACTGGTCTTCTGGAACACGACATTCTCCTCCATCTCTGCCACGATGCAGGCAAACAACACGCTGGTCTTAACATTTAGAGGTTCCTCTACTGTGTAAAGGCCCCGTAGAAATGTGTTTAGATGGCATTTTTGATTTTTGGATTTTTGCAGGTGTCTTTTGGGGTTCTTTTACCTCACGCTTCGTCTTCAGTTCCCGCTCAAGTTCCTGACTGGAGCTGGACATGGCGGATGTCTTGTAGGAATGTACTTTCATTTGCAGCTGTCGTGCGCGTTCCTCTACAGCAAGAGCTACAGGAAGTGGGAGAGTTTGCAAAGGTTTTCAACTTGCAATAGATTCATTCACACAGAAATCAAAACATATATTAAGTACTAAGACAACATGTGTGGTGTACAAGTCATAAAAAACAGTGCAATTTACATTCATTTCAGCAGGGATATTAGGTTTATACGGCAGTGAGAGGGCTGGACTGAATTGCACAGCACTCATTTTAAAGTACAGTTGGAAACATCTGGTGCGAAGGTGATAGCCATGCAGCAAGCAGTAGGACAAACGAATTTCTCCTCTAAAGATCAGAATTTTCTTTGCTACATCTACACAGCATATAGCACTGGGTATTGGGAAGCTAAGTATTTTAATAAAAAAGGAGAAATGCATTGTTCTGTTCTGGAGTCCTAGGGTTTAATAAAAAAAAAAACACAAAGCATATAATTAACCCAACAGTTGCAGACTTCTCGTTTTATAAGAAGTTTTGATCAGGAAGATGTTTCAAGATTACCTTTTTGATCAGACTTGCTATTTACTTGTCCTTCAATGACATGGAATTTAGAGAATGAGGGATGCATTGAAAAGACAGAGGAGAATAATGATACATGTCAAAAACTGATGCCACTGGGATGGGCAAAAGAATCTGCCTTGTTACTTTGATGTACAATGACTGTTCATTGCCAAATGAAGCTTTATATTGCGGTATATAAATCAGCCATCAGGCCAAACAGTGCGCCTTTACATGTGGAAATCCACCTTCATGCCTTAATACATACATATATATAATATGTTAATTTTTAAGCTTGTCACAAGATAAAGCATTTCCATATACCACTGCTGTAATAAATACAACGATTCTGCTTCCAAACATCTAAGATATGTCATACTCAATGAAAACAATAACATCACAACAGATCTGTGGGTCTAGCATTTTGTAAATTAACTTTTACACGGTATAAAGTAGTAAAAAAATCTAAATATATTTTATGACAAAGCCAACTATTGTATTTTATATAGTGTAATAATAGTGAGAATTTTAAAGTTACTTGACCTAAACTACAGTATGATTAATTTGTTGGTACAACTGTTTAGGTACTGTATTAAGACATTATTTGGTTTTATTAATTTAGAAGACTGAATTCATAAAAGGAAAGTTTCTTGTTCAATATTAAAGTGCAAAAACTTTAGGACTATAATCCCATTACAATCACTATAATTTGGAAGTTTGGTAAAATGTCCATATAAACCAAGAAAATGAATGAATAGCGAATCAATAAAGGAGTCAGAAGGTCATCTGCTTTTCATATAATATTTAACTGCAACGCAATTATTGTGGCTTATCTGGGGTTATAGGATCCGAAAGATCATCTCCAGCTACCTTTTGAAAAATGCACAGCAAGTCCAGTAGGCTGTGGGGAATAACGAACACTTTTTCTAACCAATTAGATAGAAAATTAAAATGATTGTAAAGAACATGACTCCAACACATTCAAAAATGCTACTGTACAAAAATGTTGCACTTATTGTTTGGGGACCAAGCATCAAGTCTGAATAAGTAACACAAACCTTGACTAAATAAAATAACTTCAGAACCAGGCAGACTAACCCTGATATGAAGGCAACAATTATTTTTATTCAATTTACAACTAGTGTGATACTCTTATTTCTTGCAAGGTGCCATGAAGTTGGTTGGCATGCATGTCTGAATTGAAGAAAACATCGATCTTAGTTTTGTCTGTCTCCATTTTGGGTCATACTGTATGGTTCTGAACATTTATATATGGAGTTTTGAACGAAAGATTGGGAGGGGATTAAACCCTAATCTTTCCATCTTCCGTTTGTCTACCTATCAATGTTTCTTATTAAGTCACATTTGAGTTTAAAATCAAGGGGGGGAAACTCCGCCCCATCTTCCCTCTTTCAGCAGCTCTGTGGCTCTTCATATGTTATGGGGTTGGGGAGTAGTTCTGACTGTGTCATCCTTACAGACAGGCTGTTGCCCACTTCAGTCAGGTGAGTTACTCCAATAAAGCTCAACTACTCAATCATAACGTATCAAACTGCATCACTACATGTTGGTATTTAATTAAAAATGGCAAAATGTTGGGATTACTGCATCATATACAGCTACTTCCACTGATATTACTTTTAACTCCTACTAATTATCCATGTGCTGTTCGTTTATTCAAAGCATTATTACTCACTTATACAGTAGAGTATTTTACTGAGGCAATCAGAACACAGTACTTTGCTCATGGATACAACAGCAGAGCTCCAACTGGAATTTGAACCCACAATCATCTAGTTACAACTGCAATTCCAGAGCTCTAACTGCTGCTTTACACTGGTACTGAAAGTAACAGTGATCTGCCTTTATTTTCCATATCAAGCTAATCCAATTATTCATCTTTCACACAAATCGAGGTTTTCAAAACAATCTGATTGAAAGAACCTGCACAGTGAAAAAAAAACTTTTCACCCCATGTCTTAACAAAGCGCTACGTAAGCATTGCAAAAATGGGTAGAGCTGCTCTTCTTTTGGGTTTGCAAACAGTATCCCACAGTACCTTGCTCTATGCTGCTGCTTTTCACTGGGACCTGCGGAAGCTGCCGTCCTCTGCGTCCTGATAAAGGTGTCCCGCTTGGAGGAGACTGAGATGGGCTGCCATGCTGATGTGCTCTGTGGATATGGGGACAACAAAGACAGGCAGAAACAAGACCTGTAAGCGCCTGTCAGAATCAAATGCAATGCAAAAACAAGTGTTCACTAGCACATGTAATTAGGAATAGATATCATTTGTATTTACTACCAAAACGATGATCCACATCCAAACCCTCAGGAGTTTATCCATCCAGAGTTGTGATTTTAATAGTCAGTTTATTTCTTTTCTCATTCTGCTTTTCTAAAAACTGTCGAAAATGTTCCAGAAGACATTCTGCAGCTCACGCTGTTTCTCTTACCTTTGCCATGCAAGAATATGGTCCTGTCTGCTTTCAATAATGGTCAAAACATGGTTGTTTCTCACAGTGAAAATAAACCTAATTCTTTTTTACTTACTTGTGACATTGGACAGACACAAGAGTTTTTTTTTTCTCCTCCAGAACTATAAAAATAATAACACACAGAGACTGTACTGCCTATAATTACTTTAACCATAGAAGCAAAATACTGAAGGCCGCCAACAACAGTAAATAAATCCCAGACAGAGACTAAAAAGCAGTTAGGCATGGGAGAAAATCACCAAACAACTTGGAAATAAGGAGAGGGGTCTCAGAAAGCACAGGTTTCCAAAAGATGTAATGATAAAAGGTGTATCATTACCAGGAAACCAGCAGAACAACTGGACACCGTGGATTTGGGGCCAAATGTAATCAATTCCAGAGAAAGAAGGAGGAGATGCACTCAGGAGTCAGTGAGGCACAACACCAAACAAGGGAGGCAGACAGCAGCACTTCACTGCACAAAGAATACCACCTGTGCATCAGGGGGGAGGCAGGGGCTGACCCGCCAGGAGTAATCTGATAGACAGATCGGAACATTCGTTCACTAGGCCGCTCGCTCGACCTGGAGCGGGTCGGCTTCCTCTCTTTAACGCTAAGGTGATCAGGTGATCTCGGGGCAGAAGAGATTCCCCTCCTACTAGATGTTAGCCGCTCTCTACAAACAGGCGGGAAAGAGCAAAGTAAAAACAGCGCAGTAATTTATCGACATGAACACGGCTACTGCCGCACCAATAAAACAAATAGAAAAGTCATCATTCCTCAGCTCGTCGAAGTCCAGGATTTATTGTTCAGATTTTCAGGTGAGTCTGACCCGGAACGCCTTCAATTTCAATTAAACCAGCAATTCTCTAGATTACACCCTCCTTCACATTCCAATGCTGTAATTTCAATTTAAAATCTCAAAAAAGCATAAAAAAGCAGATATTCACAATATACTGTATACTGCTGCTGTCATATTATGTTTTTATTATTTTCTATTCAAACATTGATGTCAGATCTGTGTACTCAAGGATTGTGACTTTGTAAGCATATCTTATTTACACAAGAAATTAACACACACACGCTCTGTTTGCATACTGTATTTAACAAATATTCAACAATACTATAGTTTATTATAGTACTAACCTCTAAAATATACAAAAGTAACAGAAATTAATTTTGAAAAAGTGTACTTACAAATATTTTAAGTTACAGAATTAGGAAAACAGAATAAAAAATATTTTACTGAGATGAGATAAAAACAAATTTAAAAATAGAAAAGAAAAAAGAATAATTGTCCCCGAGAAAGTAACACATAATCCTCAGGTGTAACATACTGTACAATATGCACCTCATAAGACATTTCTGCACTGCGGTGCACGCATTGGTTTTCAAAAACTTTATTTTCTATTTTGTTCTGTTATTTTCTTCAAAACTCTTAAACTGTATATCGCCAACATTTCGGAAAGCTTTGTTGAAGAAAGGCATTAAATCAAATCTGCCAAGTTTCAATTTCTGTGAATTCTGACCAGTTTTATCCAGAACTGAAACCTTACATTCTAAATACATACTGTATACACACTAACATCAATATCACAGAGTACATATGGGAGTGCATAATTCAGCATTAAAACAAGACCAATAACAAGATCAATAAACAAAATATTTTAAAGCACTATGATAAAACTCAAGATAATACCAAAAAACCGAAACAACACTAAAAATGTACTGCTATTTTTTACTTGTGTAAAGTGCTTCCATCAGGTCAAGTATACATACTGAACAGATCAGGGCAATGATCCATATTTTCAAAGAACACACAACTGGAATGCTTATTATCCAAACCCTTTTTCATGCACATTTAATCAATACCGTTAAACTGAAAGTCCAGATAAAACATGTATAGTAGATGAAATGTCAAAAGAAATCTACAAATTCCTTTCCATTCCATGCTTATCCAATGTGATAACGATCCAGCATACACATTCACAGTTGCAGTTGAACAAGAAAATAATGCACATAAATCATGCTTATGCATTTTTAAACATGGTGCTCATACTTGGAAATGTAATAAAAAAACAGAAATAAATTATTAGCACGGTATACAGATATATTTTTAGGCCTCATAAAAGTGTTAGTAAAAGCATCCATCTAAGCAGTTTTAAATCCAACCTAGAAAGTACCATCTGTGATCTTCTGGGGAATTTATCCTGACCTACAGTATGTAAATGATCTGTGTTTAAAGTTCAAAAAACAGTCAGAATAAAATATTTACAAAGTAGTGCTGGCATTTCAGCTTGTGTGACCATCAACCTGAATAGTGCTCTTTAATGTAGACAAGCTTGCCAATAGGTGTTTGTTTAGCTAGCTTGCCTACCATGGGCAATGGAAAAAATATAACCACTAACATTTCCTCCCCAGCCAAGAGAATTCAGATAAAAGTACTACTGAATTTCAAATGGCATTTCTTTTGTATTTACACATTTCAGAACTTTCTGATGTGGGTGTTGCTGAAATCATCTTAAACTAAATGTGCATGTACTGACATCCTTAATTTAAAAACAGACTCATTATTTAACACCGAAGTTCCCAATCCTTTAACACCACCACAAGAATGTTTTGAGAAAATACAGTACAAGCAAACACACTTATTGTTCTTTTTAAGGTAATCTGAAATGAAATGAGCATGAGTGTGTTGATGACTTACCATATTACTAGTTTAACCATTAAGAACTTTTCTGAACAAAAACTCTTTAAAAGCATCACTATGTTATCACTAGGAAAATGGAGGCCACAGTTGATCCTACCTTTCACTTTCAGGTGCGCTGTTTTTTCTACTATGTTTTTGAGAGCTAGACCTTTCCAGTGTTCTTGACTGCCTGCAACATGGGAAGTGACATGGAACAAGAAAAGAAAAGAAAACAAAAGTGAAGAATGTGGAGATGGCAAAATGGAAAAGAAGCATTACGTCAAAGGTTAATGGAAATAAATGAACGCCTTCGTCTTTAAAATCAAAAGAAAAAAATTTGTCTTTGTCAAAATGATGCATACATCTCTTGGTTTAGTGTTATTGATCTATGCAGTGAATGATGATAATGCTTAGAAAAAATACAACTGAACAGCTTCCATAATGCCAACCGATCATACTGCCAAATGGCACAACGTAAACGAGAAACGTAAAACCTTCTGCGCAAACTGGACAAAAGCAAAGTTTTGAAAGGTTCAGAAAAAGACACTGCAGATCACTACGATTTTGATATGTTTTGATGGACAGCAACACCACACAGCTAACATTTTAGTGAGCAGTTTAGACCTGCAGTATATTGTAGACTCAATACAGGAACTCAAGGAGCCATCCAGAAAGCTGAAAAATGTCATTTACAATATATTTGGAAAAAACAACACCACAAAGAGGATTATTCAGTTTTGATAATATTCAGATGTTTTACTCTATATTTCCTGCATGATTGTTTCTTGCATTTCCTCAGAGTGCAAATTTTCTGTTACTACTCACCCTGTAGAAGGGCTTTTGTTAATCAAATGACTAACAAATGATGAAATAGTAGAAAAATAGAAGAGGTGGATATGTCAAGTGAAAGTGGCAATGAGGAATATGTTTAATCTCAGGTTAATGTGAAAACCTACTGGTTTATTCAACATATTTTTAAAAATATAATAATAATATATAGCCTGTTTGAAACTCTAATGGAAATATAACCAGGAATGCTTAACCAGGAAAATCAAAGTGCAGAGTTTCTTTGAAACGTGTGCAATATGGCAGTAACAGTGAAAGGATAAACCCTTTAATACCACCAGCCATCAAACGAGACTCATAACCAGTGACACCAGGTTGTCTAGGACTTTTTATCTGGACTCTAGAAAGAGGTTTGGAGAAACGTTGTCTGTAGATATCACGTTTTGTCAACAACACAGTTCTCTCTGTTGCTGCTTTATTACCAAAAACACTGGTATTCATCTTTATATAAAACAGGAGAATGAACCTGTGAGTATTTTTTGTCTACAATTAAGAAACTGCAGAAATTCCCAAAAGATAAAATATATATTGAGTAATGTTTATCTTCATTTGAAGTCTCTGACCAAGTCTATATAAATATTGGCGTATACAGTATAGCCGTTTTAAAATTAGCTTATTTATATGATGATAAATCTTCATGATATATGTTTTTGACTTTTACTTTTGTCATTGCTGTTGCTGTGCTTTGCTTCACAAGATAAATACTGCCGCCTTTGTTCTATGTGGGCCGCATGGAGGAAATGTGTCTGTTTTATCACACAGTTATGTCTCATGTGCTGCAGGATATTGTGCAAAAATGTGACATTTGAAGATCTAGTGAGTCTATATTAGGAGATGAGATACTTTGTAAGAATTTAATGAGCACAACGCAAGATTTTCTGCACAAAAACCTACGATGAGACAGGAAGAGAGCACCACATCTTTCGAAAGTCTTTGAGATAAGTGCTTCTGATATCAAAAACAAAACAAAACTCACTCACCTCCCCCAACCAGCACACACACATACACAGTTTTATCATCACAATTAGGAAAAGGTAATCATTATTTGCACTTAATTAGAGGTTCTTTAAAAATAATTAAAAGCCATAAATGCACAAAAATAAACAAACCATTACAGATCCCCCATTTCAATTAGCAAAGCTAAACAAGCCTGTACAAAGAATTCAAACAGCTGGCAAATCAGTTAGGTCACTTTACCCGTACATCCACAAATACATAAATGCAAACCTTTAACATTTTAAAAGGCATTAAAAAGTTATCTCTAAGCTATAATGCTAGCAGATACAATGCTTCTGTGTGTTCTAGTCACCCAGCAGTGTGCATGGAGGTACCTCTGCAGTGCCCCTGGTTTAGCACTGAGGTGGTTTATAGTCTCCTGCTTAGGGACAATAGGCTCCAACATCCAGCTTCGCCGTTAAAAAGGAAGAAACATGGAGGTGAATGGGGAAAAGGGTGGAGAAAACAAAAAACACACAAAGACGGTTACACACAATGGGGATGAAAATGTATATCAATAGCACAACATTTCAGTGCTTCCCTTTCATGAGTATTATTGCTTACTTGCCAGTCACAATCATTTCTCTTTCCTGCAATCACTATCTAGTAATCTTTAGAATTTAATAAACCCTTAGCCCTGCTTCAGGAGTAAGAGTTTCTTTAACTAATTAAGTAGTAAAATTACAAACTATCCAATATCCTATTCATTTTTTGAACATACTGTTTTTTTTACAAAAGGTTGCAGGATATTTAACTTTTTAAGAACCGGCATGATGTGAATTTTTATTCCCTGGAAGCATTTAGTATTTACATTAATGGATATGAAACCAGGACTTGTGAAACTCTAGATATTTGGGTACTGCTGTACTATTAAAATACATTAAAGTGAACTACATCTACTAAAATAACAACACAACCTAAATAACAGAGATCAAGATGATGAACTGCAAGGAAGTGTTAAGACAAATGGTGGATTCTTATGTTGTATACGCAATCAGGGAGAACAGGGGACTACAGTCTAAGTTGTTCTACTGCTAAGAAGCTACAGTATGCCAGGCTCTACTGGGGACCACAGAGCACAGGAGGACTGTACCAGTACCTGTCGTCCTCCGGGGAGGCATGCTGGATTAAAATCCTGGGACTTGTAGGTCGCCTCCTAGGCAGTGACTGAGAGGATCTATCCATGATTGCCCCATTGACAAGATAGGAAAGACAGAATGAGTTAGGCTGCAGAGTTCCAAAGCACAATCAGATTGGGACTGAAGGCAATAAAACCTGCAGCAACAGTTTCCTAAAATAATTTATTTTCTCCTTTGAAAATCGGAACATGGCTCTGGTGCCGCAGAGCTACTTAGCCACTTTTGTCTCTGGGCAGCAGAAAGGTACATGATGACGTAATAGGGGTTATGCTTTAACTTAGTTCCCAAAGGAAGATCTAATGTCAAGATCTCCTGGGCTCCCAAAAACCTTTGACATTTATAAGACTGTCGAAGAGCCTGCCTTAGGTCAGCCAAGAGGAAGCAACCAAAGCTAAGAGCGCTTTAACGTGAATTAACAGAAGAGGTATTTCATAAGAATCACTAACACAGGAACATAAAGTAACACAATAATTCAAAATTAAAACAGCAAGGGCATTGACAGAAACTTTTAAAGAGAAAAACAACATAAACACAAAAATCAATGACTGGACACATAAGCACAACAAAAACTAAATACAAATGAATGCAGAAATGTGGACCTATTAACTTGTCAGTGTTCAAACAGCAATGAGGTCACAGATGCTGTATATTAAAATAATAAAAAGCACTATGCAGACTAAACTTGCAAATGTGTTGCAAAAACAAATAAGATCTTGACATTCTTTAGATTCAATCTCAATTTTGATCCAATAATCTAATTTTTCAAACTGAATAATGGTGTTATCTGGTTTGAAACATTAGATAATAGCAAACCCACAGCTTGCCACAGGGACAGTTCAATGATATATGCTATACTTTGCACTAAGAACAGCAAAAAAAATCATTTTCAAAACCTTGTAGCTAGGCGTAAGAGATACGATATTGTACTTTCTGGTGATAATGTGTATTTATTTTAACCACTAAAATAAGCCATAATTTCATCTTTGAAACAAATTGATGTTTTGCTTTGAAATGCATTCTTAATATAAAATTACCATTATGCAAAATTCTCCATATAATGAAAACAAAATAAAAATGATCACAGCAAAGTGCTTATGAACACCATACAATAACCTTTACAAAACTTCAGAAATGGTACTGTAAACTGACTACTGCAATTTTAATCTTCTAAAGTGCTTGGAGGCCTTATTGGAATGTCACTTGATGTAGCCCTGGCCATAAGATGTGTGCAGTAGCTTCATACTGCAAAAATGATTTAGAACTGATGAAAACGATGATTCTTCTAAATTTATAACACATGCAGTATAGCATGTACTGTAGGTCTTTTTTAATTATATGCTTAGAACACATACAGTACTTAGCTCAGCTATACTTAGAGAGGCATAATATAACAAACATAAAATGGGGCAAAAGGCATTTTATTGTTACAATATTGCTAATGTGGTTATCTACCAAGTTATAGTTTAATTGCAATGCAAATGATATTATAAACATAACAAGTAACTCTATGGAAAAAACGAAGAGGCAATAAGACAATCTTATCCAATGTGGTGGATGTAAATAGCCGAAGTGAAGTGTGTGTACATTCTCTAGTCATTCCACTTGCATCATGTATAGTATCTCCATTTGAAACTGACTATACTGTACAACCACATGAACAAGCCCACAGCCAGTGCACATCAACAAAGCCTACTGTATTACAAGCAAGAGAATCACCAGCACAAGTAAAAATAAAAAAGAAAAATCTTTTCTGTGTACCTTTCTCGTTCTGGTGAATGGAAACTAGTATCTGGTCTCAAACAGTTGGTACTAGCACTTCTAAGCCTGTCAAGAGAGGGCTGGAGGTCACTAGTGCCAGTACATTGCATCCAAAGGGTGGTAGAGAAAGGAGAAAGAAAGGAAAACAAAAAGAAAACCATGTTAGATACTAAATCATAAAGGACATGTAATCTTAACACATGATAAGAAAAAACAATTATGAGGCCATTCCAGATGTTAAAAGAAGCTGAAATGATTACTTCTAAAGTTGTAAGCTGAAACCTTTTGAAATCAAAATATGGGATAGCAAAATAAAGACTATACAATGAAATTTCAGAATTCAAGCTCTTATTTTCAAGAGCAGGCATCAGGAAAGTTAAGTATCTCCTTACTCTTTATAACTAAATAACTAAGCACACTGCTTCTAAAATAGCTGAGACATGTAATTCATTTGAGAACAGTAAACCCTGCATAACAAAAGATTAACAAAAAACTAGAGAGTAAATTCAGAAATAGCATGTTTTCAGCTCTTTTTTAATATGTATACTTAACTCCAAAACTTTGAATGCTTCTTTCATTTTTCATTATTCAGGCAATTTATTCATTTTTCAAATATATTTCAGCAATCTGACAGTACAGCTGTGATCCAAGATGTATTGCACATTATTATTAGCACAATAACTGATCACGAAATTCATAACATGTTGTTGTAAACTCTATAGTTTGTCCTCACACTCCGTCATATTTACTTTAAAATGATTTCAATAGTCAATGTGCAGTAGCCTAAATGATTAACTACACATAAAGCAGATATAAATCTCAGCACTCTATGGAAATAAACTGTGACATTTAAAATTTTCTTCAGTATATGATATGTACAGTATATGATGTAATCAGTCAATTCAAAGTGACTGCATAAATCACAATTTCTGGGAAAAGGACAGGACAATTATTAAGCATGTTTATTTTTGTTCATTTTCTCTGTTTCTTACCTACTCATGATTTCATCTGTGAATCTCAGAACTCTTGTGCTAAAGGATGTGCGAGGCTGCGGTGGATCCTTTCTAAGCAGTGACTTAGTCTTTAAACATGCAGGCAGAGTGGAGCTTAACAAACAGAATATATTACAAAGTGACAAAGGCCATGCAGGGAGAACACATGCAAAACTAAAACCAGGTAAACAAAGTGTTGTGACATAAAAATAGAAAAATGTAGAACCTTTATGGTTTATCTGTAGATAGTTCCGAATCTTTTTGTAATAAATATTTGCCAGGGAAATAAGTCCTTATTTTACTATAAATTGTCAGAACTTTCATTTTAATTAACTTTTTTAGCCAAGAATGATAAGCCAAACAGAATCAACTTGTTTTTAAAAAAATCCACAGAGAAACCACTGGAATAAATGAGAGCAATTCTTTTTCCTGTTGTTCTGTTTTGCTTATTATACCAAGCACACATTAGAGTGTGTGTTTCTAGCCAAATTTCCACATGCGGTTAAATGTCAAGTTCAAAAAAATAATTATTACATCCTAAAAGAAGCAACTCATCTTCTACAGGACACAGATTTCAAGCAGCAATATTTTATCTCCTGAAATGGTTGATTTGCCAGTTTTCTAATTATGAACAGTGCACAAATGCTAATGTAAGGCAGATACAGGCAGTCAGTCGCATGAAGCTTCATACAAACTAAATATGAAGATTCAACACTCAATAAAGCTATAGTAGTACTTTCTATCCTGCATATTTCAAAAGGATTTAGGACCCTTTTTTCAATGCTGTGTCTACGGTAGTCTGTGAAGTACATGATTGACCTGCTCCACACAATGTTTGTAATAGAAACTATTCCAGAATATGTTTTGGAACTGACCTATTAGATTATCTACACATTACTATATGAAAACAGAGAAATTACCAACTTCTTGCTACAACATTTAAAAAAAAAATACTGTAATTCAGAATCAAACTAATGTAACTACTTGCAGTATGAATATGGGACCTTGAGTATACAACCAGCAGTCCTCTGTAGAACCAGCTATTCCAAGAGAACCAGAAAAGCATAGACTAAGCTCAACACAAATCTAGCCTTGTGGCTGCGTAACAGGTCATCCAGACACAAGAAATATGAATTCCCTGTAGGTCTCTATTGCTTCTGTCCCAGCTCATTACAACAGAACTAGCAATTGTAAAGTTAAATTGTTAAGTTCACAGTCTTATCATCAAAACAAAACTAGTTTACATAGACTCCCAAAAGAGACTATGTAGATTTTTTCAAAGCTTCTCAGTCTGGAAGCCAATTATGCTCCTAACTTACAGAAAGTAAAGGTTTAAAGGTACACTTTCTGCAAGACCCAACAATGATGAGATTAAAGAAAATGCTGTATGTGTACAATATATTGTTATCAGCATCTAGTTTATCATGAGTTAGAAACAATTTGAGTAAATTTCAAGATGAGATAATTAAGTATAAAATTTAAGCAGCTGCCATGAACCAATTCTTCTAGAAACACCATTCTCATCTCTTTAATTCGATAGAAAAGACTGCACAGCAATTTATTTGAGTGAAGGATGTGTTTTGGCTCCACAAGAGACCATGATTGTCATACGATGTTTTTTTTTTTAGAAACTAGCTATGCAAGAAACAAGTACAGTATTAACTCCAAAAAAGCATTGTAGCTTATACTGTAGCAATTTCCAATTAATTTGTACAGTTTCAAAGAAAAAAAAAAGAAGTAGGGTAAATAAGAAAGATCATGGTCTAACAATTCTGTGCTCAAGGCTCTGTAGCTCAATAAATTACTTCAGGTACTGTACAAATCCTTAGCGAATGATACATGATTCAGTTAACAGAACAAATGTTTACCTTCTGTGATGGGTATAGCTATCTATGATACATAGTTGGAAAAGTGTAAAGATTGTTATAATTCTGTTTCTGTAAAACCTATCAGGAACCTGAGGATGAAACATGGCATGCCATCAAAGGCAATGTGTAATGGGAAAATTAGAACAGCAAAAGATTTCTCCTCCTTAATAGTTTCATTTTAGCTATAGGAAATAGCACTTTTTATATCTTTGAAGCAGTAATATAAATAATCATAAAGTTATACATTTAATTAAATATTTTCTGTGAAAGTCTGGGATATTAGTACTGTCTAATGTGTACTAGGTGCCTCTGGACAGGAAACAGAATAAACTCCATCAACAAATACATCAAAGAGAAAATGATTAGCTTAAGATCACAAAAACAAAGTAACTGTATGAACAGAAAACATAACCCGTGAATTCATTGAAACTGGAGAGTTGCCATAAAGCGATGGTAGAACTCAGCAAACAAGCAGCTTGAAAGTGCCAAGTCAGTAACCACAGAAAGAGAGTGATGTGAAATGAAAAGAGATTTACAGGGAAGAGCTGGGAAACATGGGGCAGCTGTTAGACAACGACGAAGTAAAGCAAGGCACAGAATATAAGGAATAGTGGGTGGGGTGGATCACTTGCCTCCCAGTATGCAGTTCTGGCTCCTTACCTGTATATGTTCCTGTGAATACCATTCACTAACAACGGCATCTTTGGAGGTAATGTTTTGCTGTATTTAACTGAACTTCTTATGTTTGCCAGCACACAATCGCATGCAACAAAGAAAGCAAAACAAAGCAGAAGCATGCAAGATAAAAAAGTGACTTGGGTCACTAAAAATATATTTTACAAAATGTAGATAAATGTAGTTCATTGATGTTATTTTGATTGTTACGAACTATGCAAGCATCCAATTCATTATAACAAACTCAAAGTAATGCAATGGAAGTTACAAACCAATACCAAGGAATAACTATAATGTTCAAACAAAGCAGCCTAGCCATAGCTGACATACAGTATTAGCACACCACATACAATATGACATGTCAAGGACATTTCCAAGCCACAGTTTGCACTGGGCTCTGAAAGAAGGGGAACAGCGATCCAAATAACAAGACACTCAGACTGCAAACTTGAAAATTAAAAAGCCGTGAAAGTTCCCAGTGAGTTCCTCTGTCTTTATTTCATAAACAGAGTACACATTACAGAAAACAACTTCCATAGATAAATCATACTAATGACTTCTTCATAATCTTAGAGTATTTAAATAGATAACTAGATTTATATTAAAAAACGCAATTGGATGATTTTGAATTGTTACTGCAAATGTTCAATTAACACTCGGAAAAATAGACAAAGATGTCTAAATATCCTGAAATGTTTGACAAGGCACTTACAGAATATTTTTTGAATGATTACATTTTCTGCCAAATAACCTAAAAAAGGTCTTTTAAGTGCAATTTACTTAAACACATTATCAAAAGACAAGAAATATGGTCTTTTCCATCAAGGTGGCCTTTCTGTGTAATGTAGTCATGGCAGACGTGTGTATTGGAATGTGAATTTAGTGATGCAAAGGTCTAACAAATAAAAATAACAAATATGCATTAGCTTTATTAAGCACTGTAAATAGAACTGAATATTTGTACTCACTGGATACTTCACATAAAGCGCCAAAAACACTTATATATCATACAGTATACAGTAGTTTAAATCTTTCATTTCAGAGAATTTTTAGCTTTTGCCTTATTTTCTATAGAAGGCATGTATATATTATTGCAGCAGAAAAGTAAAGGAGTCCATGAAAATTCTGTGTTGACAAAATTTAGGACAACCACCACAGAGAGAATAAGCAAATAAAAAGGAGCACTTAAAAAATGTCTCAATCAGAAAAACATAAATTGATTGGAAATGCTTGTATGAGATTCCAAATGCAATATGCGCCAAAATAAAATAATAAAAAAACACAACTAAAACAAAGGAAATAAACATTGTGAGTTCTCAGACTCTCAGATTTACCTTTTAGTATGCAGGCACTCTGCACTTCTCCCTCTCTTTGCTCTGGGCAGCATGAGGAACTCGCTGTGTTAATAATATGGATGGGGTAACAGAAGAAAAATGAAGTAACCAAAAAGAAAGGGAACAGATGTATAGTTGGTGACCCAGTGAAAATGCAAAAGAAAAGGCAAAACAAATAAAAGAAATCTAACGAACTTTTGTTAGGACTTTAAAAGCACAACTCTAAGAATATGGCCAAACAATGTACGGTTCTTATAAACTGACATTGTCTATACTACAGTAGCTATTTCAGAAGCACTGGAAAACTGCACAGGTATTTGTTAGGTCTCTGGTGAACTAATGCTTTCCGCATATCAGCCTTCTCTAAAACATGACCAAATATGAGACTTCTTGTTCTTGCTGTCCTATGTTTGAAGAAAGCATTTCAATAAAAAAGTAATCCACACAACAATACCATATACAGTCCGTACTGTAGGAACTATTAATGTAGATGAGACTTAAAGTACAACAGCACCTTCTAGTGGATCTTTAGTTAAAACATTCACAAAGGGTGCTGCAGCTGGCTACACTAGGAACTTATTTTTTAACCCCAGATAAGATCTAGAGCGTTTATTGTGCAACCTCACAAGCCATGGCAACAGAAGTGCTTCTAGTAGAAAAACTGATTTTATAATTAATTTGAAAATAACCCATTAAAAAATGTGCTTCTTTTAAAATGTTAATCATAAGTACTAAAACGAGCAAGATGCATATTTACTGAGACATTGTGTGGGTGGAACAACTATTTATATACTGCACGCTTGACAAAGAACACTATCATATACTGTAAACATTTTCATCACGGTGTAAACCAACATAAATCAGTATTTCCTCCATTTTTAATCTACAGTACCTCATTGTCCTTATGCCTAGAAATGCATATTTTTTACTTAACATTATTTTGGGTTAAAAAAATAAAGTAGTTTTCATATCAAAAGCTCCAAAATGTGCACAATTTTTATTTACCTTTGACTTAAATTCAACTTTTCAATCATAAGAAAAACATTTCTATTTTTGTGCTATTTCAGTCATGAACACTGACTGTGGCAGGCTCATGTGTATGCAGCTACTGAAATCAATCTTAAGGGACAAATCCTTCACGATTTGTTCTTAAAATGCATAAAGTAAACCCCAAAGTGTCAAAAAGTTACAAAATACTGCATATCGCACCCTATAATTTTCATTAAGTATTACACGCAAAAATACCATATTCTGAACTGTGTAACTACATTTGTGTCTTCTTTTATATTCACTACGTCATTTTAAAATTCAATGCTCACCTATAATAAAGGTACAGATCTACAGGCTTGAAACAGTAAGTGGTATTTACATTCTGAGAAGAATATGAAAAATAACTTCAGAACGTGACACATGCTTTGCACCGAAACCAAAAATTTACCTTTCCTCTGGAAAATACTGGCTGTCCCCATCTCTGGACCTGCGATCATCCTTACTTCTAGAGGCATCATGGTATCTTGTTGGGGAACGAGACTGTCTTGTCTGATGAATTTCATCTAAACTCCTACGACACAAAGAAAAGACAAAGATCTCATGACTGAGCAGAGAGAAATCATAACACAGAGGAACAGAAGGTGTGAACGAGTGGAATTACTGTTTTGATGTATGAGTTAGGAACTATAAAGACAATGAAGTCCCAAGAGCGGACATTAATTAAAGGGAGCCTGAGTTGTTTTTCTCAGACATTATATAGGTGGCAGAGGGGTGCCCACTACCCAAAGCAGTCAAAGGCTAGAGCAAATGCTTACCTCTGTAGTGGCACACTTGGTGGTCTGGACCGGGTCCTGCCCTGGTCATCACCGCGATGAGGAGAAACGGACCGCGAGCGGTGGTGCGCCACTCTCTGCTGCTCTGGCACAGTGAGGGTTGTAGATTTCCTTTCTTTGCTGCTAGACCTGCATTCTGCTGCTGTTTGCCATTCAAAACAAGACACATAACAGAAAAGGGCCGGTTCAAACCATTTGTACGTGGCAACCTGCAGCAGCACCAACTGAGGAAGGACGCATCTTCGATTTTATTGGTTCAGCACTACACATAACATTCACTTTAATGAGAGTACATTTTGTCATGCGGAAATCACGTTTCCCTAGGCTTCTGAAAAGCACACTGGATCAAACATGCCAAAAAAAAAAGAGCTGACGGTCAAGTGTCGTCCCTTCTACATTGTGCATGCAGCTCAAATGAAACAGATCAGTTATTTGTTATGAAAGTGACATCCTTCTAGACATCATGCAAGAGTACATTTTCTGGTTCGCTTAACAGGGCTTAAGCAGGAAGGCAGAGGGGTGCTGAGGAGAATGGTGTCAATACTGCATGAATATTCAATTGATTTCAGATTACAAATACATACGCGATTGAAAATCACAATTTTATTTAATTTACTTTTTTAACTTACAGTAATTAGTACTGTGAATCTGAATTGTGCCTTGAAAAGCAAAGGACTCTTGAAAATCCTTTGAGTGTTGTTCTCATTGTTCACAAGTTCAGTGATTACCTCCGGTATGTAGTGCTTTGGTACACTACTGTATTTACATGGGCAGCAGCAAACCTTTGCTCCAGAAAGAAAATCATTTAAAGGGCGAATACTCATGGTAAAAGAAACAGCATCTTCACCACCCTCATATTTACATGTTATTTACTCTCACTCTGGGAATAACATTTGCAATGTCCATTGAGATTTCTGTCTGGCGTTTACTCCATTTTACTTCTGACCTCCTGCATGAGTCCTATAAAGCACTGTGTAAAATAACTGAATCATGCTCTACCACCCCACCCACCTGTTGAAACTACTCCAATACCATCATCAACATCATAATCTGAGATGTCACTATCAGTGATTCGTTGAGACCCTGTATAATGGTGGGACAAACACACAGCTGCAGATTTTGGAGATTCATCACATGTTAACACAGCACGACTTTCAAAGCGGTCCAGATTTCCAGGCTCTTACACAGCACGCCCATAAGGACAGTGTGCTGTTACTGTATGCAAAGTGTCTCTTGCATCAGAACCCATATACTGACATAGAATAATTTTAGAAACTGTGGTTCTGGAATTATTCAGATAGAAAGGCTCATCTCTTTTTCTCCATTTGCTGGATGTGTTAACACCTTCCATATTCAACCTGGACATACTGGCATGATAACGCAAAACAGACAGAGGAGTTTGGAGTACTTGTGCAGAAAACCTAGAGTAGTGACAGCTGTATGCTGTAAAATTGGAAAATGACTGAAGTACTGTATTGGGGGGGATGTCATGTATCATTTATTTTTAAAAATGTAAATAAATTTAAACATCCGTAACTGAATGTTCATTTTATAGCACAAAAGTCAAAACATGAAGCCATGTTCAACTTAAACATAAAAAATATCAACAAAATGTCAGTAATAATTTCAGACGACGAGGTATAATCCAATAACTAAAATTTTCCGTTTTATCACCTCTTTCCTATACACCCAAATATGTCTAATGGAAATTTTTAAGCTTTCATTTTTAGTGCAGTTGCTGTACAGTAATTAAAATGCATATGTAGAGTATATTTAATGCACTTAAGTTCTTTATGATGTTGACAACAGTTGAAAAGGGATGGAGTGGAGCTTGATAAAGTTATTTCATATGTAATCTACACAAATATTCACTTCTGGGGCTTCTGGAGGGGGCAATGTCCTGTGCATTTGAGAATTAATGCAATGTGTTCACATATTTACCACACCTCTATGCATTAGCTATTGTCTGAAATACAAAACAGTTTTCTATGAGTCACTTTGAATTACCCATGCTCTAAATTCTGATAATCACCAAATAGCTTAAAATGTGCTTGTTCTTGTTGCTCTCGTGACTGAGAATGTGCAGTGCTAATTTCGCATGATCAAATGAAATGTAAGGGATTTTGAATCACGATAACCTACCTTGTGTTTCTTTTATTTTGCCTGCGGCTGCCTGTTGTAATTTAAAATCAACAAGATCCTTTAAAAATAAAAACAACCAGAAAAAACTGTCACAGGCTTACTTTGGAGTTTTTTGCATGGGCTTTCCCCGTGGATATGTCTCCGTGGCATGTAAGGTGATGGCTGTGGCAGAGGTAGTGAAGATACATCATGCGTCTGGAGTTTGTACCAGTGTGGCTCATCATCCAGCAGAGCTGTTTCCAGCTCTATTAGGATCTAAATATAAAGATGAAATAACACCTCTATTACTGGGGAAAGAAACTTTAATAGTGTTATATTACAGGGAAGCTTGCAGTAACAGTGTTTTTTTGGAAAATCCTTAGCACAGAACAAAACCTTTATTTAAAACCATGGTCACACAAATATTTTAGTCCTGTTCTCGTACGAAGATGAAATTGTTGGATGAAGATTTTGAGCAGAATAGAATCGCCACATCTGAAACATTGGTTTAATGTTTAAAACGTACCTCTCCCAGAAATTCACTTGCTTCCTCTTGTACTCTTGGTTGGTCCCATACGGTGATTTCCAGCATTCGCTCTCTGAAGTCCCGTCGATGTACATGGGAATACAGAAAGGTTTGGTTCCACTTCGGCTCCAGGCTCTTCTTGACTGTTTTAGTCCTCCGTTTACTCTTGTCACTGAATATTACAATAAAATTCACATTTAAAGGTTATCCCTCTTATTCTGTTTATGGCAGGGTGTACACTGCCATCTACTGTGGTTTAAAATAACTGATTACTGTATTGCTGTTGCATCTTGGAATGTGAAAAATTGGCTTTGTGTAATAGATGATCAGTAAAGTGTAATACAGTATACAGAAAAAATAAAAAGATTATGTTAGAGTAATTACCCACAACATTGATGAATGACATGCTAATCTTTACATATATTATTTTTTGTTTCATGATTTGTAATTATGATTTGTTGACCAAACTGAGTTGCTTTGCACTCAGTAATAAATGTTTCTGTTTGCTCTAAGTTCTTGTGAATCACTTCCTCATGAAGAACTGATGATAATACTCAGCCATTTTATCTGCACATGCTAGCGTTTGTTCTGACCTCTTAATAAATATAATTCTGGGTTTTATGTTTAACCTTTTTTTGTATTGCAAATTACATTAATTATTTGCTGAGGTGCAGTATCTTAAAAACAATACAGGTTTTAATACAAATTTAAATGCACAATCGTAAAACTTTTATGGATGAAGAAAGTGAATTGTCACAAACATCTGCAAAGAAAAAACTAAAAAAAACTATTTTAGCTCTGATTGAAATATTCACTTTTAGAAAATGGTTATATGTTGGGTATACATTATTTGCAATTCACCAAAATGAGACATTACTGGAAGGGGGTAAGTACTTTTGAAAGGCACTGTTAATCACCCTTTAATACATAATTGTAGCATTTGTGGAATACTTTGGACTGTTACTGGTTACTGTATCTCCTGTTGTTTTTCTTCAAAAAATTTTTACAGACAGGGAGTACTGCATACCCTCTGTCCGGAAGAAAATACATTTTGACGTATGGGTTCCTTGGTCGCCCATCACTTCTTGCTGGGAGGCCAGTTGCTTGAAGTACATTAACTATTAGCTGGTGTCCCACTTTATCATACCACAACTTTACCTGTAAAATATTGATTTGCAATTACTGTAATACTAAGAAGAAACAACACTAGCAGGCTAACAGGTCTAAAAAAACAGGACATACAAAACCTAGACGACATTCTCATCAACTATGCCAGCACCTGAGTAGACAAAGCTCCATGAAGCTGAACAGTACACACCACTCTCTTGATTTTCTGACCTGCATGTTAGTCAGCATTTTGGGTTCAGCCCAGATTACCTCTTAAAGTTACCACAAACTGAACCCAAAATGCTGGTGAGTTTCCTTGAGAAGAAGACAACCTCCAGAAACCAAGAAACAGAAACTCCACAAGTCAATTTATGCATGATGAATGATATTTTCACAATATTATTAATAAATGTCTAATCTACACACATATTGTTTAAGATGACTGAACTTTCTATCCTCATCGTTCTATTCGTGCTATAGTTTTACAGGGCAAGAACACAAAGCAGAACACCAGACACCAAGAGCACAAAGCTGAAGTTCTCCACTTGCTCATTAGTGGAGTGAGGGCTGGTTCTTCTACAACGCATGCTACTGATTTTACCCATAAGGCTGTTACAATATTCTGTTTCAAAGTTTATTTTATCTTCAAGAAGTATTTTAAGTAAAATCAACATTTGAAAATTTCTGAAGTCCCAGTGTGCATTGTATGAAGTTATATAAAAAACTAGAAATTTAAACAATTTGCTGTTGAAGAGAAGATCTACAGGCCAACATATATTAAATGTCTGTTGTGAGTTCACCACTCTGCTCATTTTTATGCTTGATGTTTTCTTTATTCCAAAGAAGTGCTGCACAGGTCTCAATCTTATTTTTATCCAGAGTCAGTCTGTTTACAAGTGGGGTTACATCGCAGGAGACACTGAGAGATGGCTAATGTACTGTCCATCTTAATAAATATATAGTACTTATAGCATTGCATACTTACAGAAAGCTGTCCTGGTAGAACCTGGGGAGCATCTCTGAGAGTACCTGGACTCGTTGGGGATATAACTGAAATTGAAGGTCTTTCCATTTTCTGGGACTCAAAAGAACTCGAGCCTGTATGTTCAAAGAACAAGGACATTTAATGTACACTGAGCATCAAAAATAGAACAATATATTTCTTATTTCTGCATTTATGTTTTTAGGAAAAAAAGTGTACAGAGCCAAAGACACTCCTATGCATCAGGCAGTCATGACATTCAATATAATGTTTATTCACATTTGGTTTTGTAAAAACATATGTGAATAAACAGTGATGAGTTTGTTTTTTATGCTCAGTATACTGTATCTGAATGCTTGAATGAGTGATGGTTAACCATTCATGTCCACTGACACTTCTATGATTTGGATTGACAAAACGAAATTATCCCAAAAATAATTCTGAGAGAAAAAAAAGAATCATAAGGGAGAATTTTTTACAACATGTACTGGTACCTAGAATTCAAATTGTAAGTGTGCAGTTGAAAATAATGTTCCTTAATAATTTTTGCTGCTTGATACATAAAAGTGTCATTGCTTTTGTATTTGTAATCCACAGACTTATGATCAATAAAGTAAAAGGACCAGGACATATTACTGTATTACTATTACTGTCGACTTGTTGTAAAGGCTAGAAATCTATATTTATTTAAATTGTACATAAACAATACAGACAGCATGCTCCTGTGACACAGACCCTAAAAATCACTTATAAAGTATGAGTGCAAAGCAAGGAAATATTTCACAAAACCTACTGGATTCTAGTGGAGGATGTGAAGTTTCTGGAATTCTTGGGATATCTCTAAAAATAAAAACAAGTAAATCATAATACCATCAAAATACGTATCCACAGTATTGATCATTAAAACTCAAGAGCTCAAGGCAGGACATTTTAAACATGTAAAGGTAAGCCTACTACTTTTTATAATGAATTACTCATTATTTTAAATAATGTATGGAATAAAATATTTGTATATTACGTTTAACAGGAACATCCACAAAAATGGAATTAAAACATCTATCATCACACTTGTAAACACTGAGATTATTTAATGCATTGATTTTCCAGATCAATGCATTATCACATGTAGCACTTTTCTCATTTTCTGGAAAAGACAAATTCTCGTGAAAGAAAACATAATGTAAAGCTTAAATATACTGGGAAGTGACTTATAACGTGACTCAGTCAAAAAGTCACATTTGGAGCCAAACACTTTCACAAACACTTTAGAAGAGTCACTGAACATCCAAGAATGGTCATTGAGGAAGAGCAGAGACTTGGATTTGCGTTTAGCAAACCAACATTTCTTACTGTGCACACAACATTGTGACAGGTGGGGTACAGTTTGAAGGAATCCACAGTAAAGTTAAGCAATAGGAACATATCAGCCTGTTTCAGAACAAAAGGGATAAAAACAGTTTACAGTGTATACAGTGTACATACAGTGCACAGTGTACAGTGGTTTAATTGTAATCAGACTGGAAAGGAAAAGGATAAGGTTCATGGAAGACCACAGATACTGTATATACAGTACTTTTTACTTACTGGTATGCTTTATACACCTTTCTCAAGAAGTTTTTGGAAAGAAATCGATGAATACATCTTATAACGAAAGAGGAAGACAAATCAGAGGTGAGAAAATGTTAAGAGATAAAATGAGTAACCGAAGCTTGGAAGAAAGCAAGGAAGAAAACACAAAAAACAGCAGGGACGCTGTGAAGTACAGAAAAACGGGGGGAAAGTGCATGGAACTCAACTTAAAGAAAAGGAAATGCACAAAAGACAGTTGAGAAACCCTTTATGAACCAATCAAGAGGCAAAAGGGTCTTTCACATATAGTAGCCTGGCATATTTTGTCATGAGAATACTTTGAATCAATTAGGATAAAAAAACAGGGGATATGCTTATATTACACCATACTATAGCAAGACCTACAGAGTACACACTGCCACATTCCCCAGAATGTTTTTTTTTCCAAGCACCAGTGTGAATTCATCGTCATACAGTATATATTCAAAAATGGACACAAGACATTCTTTATAATCCTCACTCTACTATTTTAAGAAACAAAATGCCCTTTTACTTCAAGGCTTTTCTTTTCTTTGAAATAAGGTTTATTTTAGGTTTTTTATTTTTTTAAAGCAGCTGCTGTTGGTAAATGAATACCACCATTTTTTTAATATATTTTTTTAAATTACAATAAATCTATCATCTCATGAAATATCACTCACTGTGTACTAAATTGTCTTGACCTAATTTCTTCTAAATTCACCACAGCAACATTTCTCTGTGGACAGCATAATTCATGCTTGCTTTTCCATCCAGTATAAATATTTTCAAATGCCATGCACACATTGCATGTTGAACAGACTTTAACATTTATACCAGATCTGTGAGAGATCAGAAGCAGTGCTTGGATGTTTAAAAGGCAATGCTAAGATGAAAGCCCCAGTTTTCCCCAGAAAGGCAGCATTTCTGTGGCTACTGCTACAGCTCTGCCATCTGTTAGTCGCATTCTCAAACTGCGCATTAACACAGATGATTAGCTTTTTTGGCAAACGCAAGCAACTTCATCACATCACTTCATGGTATTGTGAAGACCTGCATCATTGTCCCATCAGTGATGGCCAGTTGAAAAGTGTGATGAGATCAGTAATCAATAATAAACACTCGATTATTACTGCTGTAGTGTGCATTACTGAAGCAATAAAGTAGCGGCCATTTTATACAATTGTTGTGAGTTGGGAGTTGCACCTCTTTTGTTAGAAGCAAAAGCATTTTATCCTTCAAAAGGTAGTTCCCCAGTTTCACAGCATAGAACAACTGCTTTCAGTAACTGCTTAGATGAAGAGTTGGGTTGAGTTTTTTTGGTTGAGATTAGTTTTAGGGTAAGAGATGTGGGAGTTCAGATGAGGCAACTGACAAAATGGCTGTTGTTAAATATGCTAACACAGAAAGTTACAGAGATATTCATATGAAAATGCTAGAGCTGAAAAATGCACATTACAACCATAGCTTGAATACAGGCACAACTATCAACAGATAACTGTGCAGAAACAATGCCACTGGAACATGATTGACAGATTTAGCCACTTGGTTAAACGCTCTATTGATAAATGTCGAATTCAGGCACCATATCTTTAGAGCTTTATCTACCATTGTAGTGCCACTGCAGTAACTATGTTGTTACTTAGAAATCTCTCTAATCTTTTGAAAGTACAGCTTTTTGAGAATTTTTTTGTCCTTGACTTCAAATATGCAGTGTATGTATTATATGGAACCTGAGCTAGCAAAGAAGTTGGTGGTTGAGGATATCAAAAACTCAATATTCAACGATGAAATGAAAACAAGCAAGTAAAAACTGGTCCTACAGGTACTGCATAAGACAATGGAGTTATTTTAAACTTACCCAATTGGTCTTGAAACTACGATTTCAACTTGGAGTTCTGATTTGGATTCCAAAATGATATTGTAAACCTCCTTTTTTGTAGCTCCAGGTAATGGTTTTCCATTCCATTGCAACACCTCATCACCTTTCAACACAAAAGCCCATTTAAATGCTGTTTAGTTTTACAGAACTACAACATGGAATTGTTGTAGACAAGTGATGACAAAAAGACCGGTTAAAGGGGAACATTCAGTTAGCATTCATCTAATGTCATTTTTGACAAACTGAACGCCTAAAACATTATCACTGGTTTAAACATCTGTTGTCTCTGTGTAAATGCATAGCCATTACAGTAAGCTTATTCAAACTCATAAATTGAAAAGAGATCAGCAAACCGATACACTATCCTTAATTTTTTTTATCACCATCGCAAATACTTTTTAGTTATAAGTAAATATCACATTTAATTCAGAGTTTTAATTACATTCCTCTAAAGCATATATTTATACAAAATACAGCACATTTTTCTTGATACACAACAGAGTTTCAGTCTTATAATATTCTTAGTTGCACACCTGCTTTTAAATGTCCAACAGCATCAGCTAAGCTTCCTTTCTTTACTTTTGTGATGAAGGCACCAAGTCTTCCTGTTTCTGTAATCTTTCCTCCAACAACCTGGATTGATCAAATATTCTAGTCAGTACAGCAACAGAAAATAAAAAACAGGCCACCATCACGCAAGTTTATAAGATACCATCCTGCTGAACACTCTTATATACAGTACCATTATTTTTAAATCTACATGTCAGAGCCCTAGCAGAGACTAGTTTTTAACCACACTTCTGTGTCACAATGCAGTCCCTAATCCCACATTGTTTCTTGCACTGCGATCCCAATCTCACCCACAAAAAAACAAACTTAGAATTCACAATTGCAGGATCTAACAAGAGTGTGAGTTTCCTCCATGCTTAGAAAAAATGTTAATATGTGATTATATTATATAATCTGAATTCATGGCGATCTTGCCACTTTAAGAATAAAACAAATCTTGTTTAAATCAGGTAAGAAATTCATATAATAGAACTTATTAATATATTACCCTTGCTTAAATTTAATGCTATATTTGTTTTTGCCCATCCAATCCTGCCCACAACAAATTTCCATTTTTCCAGCTCCATCTGATCCTAATCCTGCTACAGTTTTGCTATACACTTCATGCAAATACCTGTAATTCAAAATGTGGGAAACTGCAGATTTAGTTGCATACAGTTTAATGCTACTTACTGTATAACATGTTCTGTTGTAACATAGTTTGCTTTACAGAACTTTGAAATTATGTTTGCTTTAAGGAAACACTATATTATTAATTTATTTATCTGATGCTTTTATCCAAAACAAACTTGAACCCAAAACCTTCCAGTTATGATTAAACAGCCCTAGCTGCTGCATCATACTCTAGAAATTGATCATTTAATTGATCTCATATCAAGCTTTTTTGGGTCTAGATACAGTTTGATTGTAAAACATGGAATAAATAGCACTTTTTGCCTTGCTTTTGGCAGTGAATAACAGGAAATGTGAATCACTCATCCAGGTTTTACAGGTAAATACACCTACATCTAAACTGACTTTTATTGGAGGAGTAACTACATGAGTCAGACCAAGAAACTCATTGGCTTCTGTGTTAACAGTGTACATTCATTAGAAAAGCTTTTCCCACTAATTTGAAATCAATTACTCCAAATGAGGACTGAATGAGAACAGAATTCATTATTAGTGAACTAGTATCACTGCAATGAAACTAAAGAATAATTAGCATACTTACTTTTAACCCTAGTAATGAACCTGATTCTTTTGGCATAGTTGTTCTCTTGCTTAAAATAATGCGTCCAATTAAATGATCACCTTCTTTGGATGGCTGCCATGTAACAGGGTGCTGTAAATAAGAATGCATTGATTTAATCCTATTACAACAAGCAAGTTCCATCATACACTCAGGATATCAAGTTCACAAATATCCTTTCCTAGCTAAACAACGGCATTAATTATAGACCTGTGATTATCTTGACAAGTTTAATTTGCTCAGGTCTTTACTTTTACAGTGCTATTGTTTAATGTGCTGTATTCAGTCTGATTGTGAACACTACAGAAAATATAAAGTTTCAGTGTCCCTGAAGTTGTAAATGCCAGGAATCCATGCTTGATCAATTAGAAATTATTATCAGTTATTATTCTACAATACTTCATCTATCAGGAGATCTTTATATGGCACTTTCTAGTACCTATCATTTCTCATGTATTAATTAATTACTGACAACATAGTCTTGTGATGCAGCGCAATATGAGAATATAAGAGAGTAACAATTTAAAGTTATTTATCTATTGAAACTCTGAAACTTCAATTCTTTGTCAAACATTCCATAAAGTGCAGATCAAATCAAGGGCAGCTAATTTTCACATTACCACTATAAAAAGAATAACCACATTCTGTGTTAGAGATAATGTTACAATATGTGTCAAATAATGCAGGAAAAACAAAACCCTCTGAAACTGTCTCCCCCAGTGTGTCAATTTTAAAATATTCTATAGAACTTGTTTCCTGTTTATTCAGTGTAGCATTCCACAGTGGTCCTAGATGGTGAGTTCTAACAAATATGGTAAAACTATCCGGAAATTTGGTAACAATACAGAATGTAATGAAAGCAAATCTTAGGGTGAGGGTGTACAAAGATATACCAAGAGGATGGCAGATAGGATGATTCCTTAAAGACATGACTAAAACATACGATATGAGCTTAACTTTATACTGTCTGCAAATATATGCTTTTTATTCATACTGTATGTGTATATGTAACATATATACATCAAATTTCAATTCCTATCAATATGTAATCTTAAGGGCTAAACATCTGAATATATTGGAAAGAAAAACAGGAATACTATCAAGATGTTTTTTTTCCTCACATCCATGTAGAAGTGTGGTGGCTCTGTGGCTAAGGATCTGTGCCTGTGGCTGGCAGGTTGCTGGTTCGTATCCTGCGGCCGGCAGAGGAATCCTACTCTGTTGGGCCCCTGATCAAGGCCCTTAACCCCAACTGCCCCAGGGGTGCCATATAAAAGGCTGACCCTGTGCTCTGATCCCAAGCTTCTCTCCCTGTCTGTGTGTCTCATGGAGAGCAAGCTGGGGTATGTAAAAAAACAAATTCCTAATGCAAGAAATTGTATACAGTATGTCCAAGAAAGTGATCTTATCAATGTACGTTCATATGAAAAAGCAAATGCTCAAGAGAGGTTTTCCTTTTGTAACATCACGTTTTCTTGATCATTTTAACTGTTAAGGTTATGAGGCTATCAAAAAAAAATCAGCTCCCACAAACCTTTAAAATTCAATTTAAAACCTCCAGACTGTTTATTCATTAATAAGCAGGTGTCTTACCGAACTAATTGGGGAAGTCTCACTTACATGCCAGATGGCAGGATCCAGAGGAAAGCAATCCCAGTCACCTGCAAACAAATGTGAGAAACTAAGCAACAGTGTTGGAATGCATGCTCAAGACAAGGATTAGGGCAAGAGTACACAGTGCAGATTTTCTCCATTGCTTATTTATACAACAGAGACAGGTCTGGATTCAGTTTAAACAACATTGTTTATAGCAAAAGTGCAAGGTTTACTGAACATTTAAAAATAAGGTGACAGTGCATTACAAAGCGACATGCAGATCATGCTTACAGTTCTTTGAATTGGAAAGAAATGACTAATTTAATTTTCCTTCTTATGTTTGTTTAAAAAGTTTGTGGAAGCAAACTTTAATACAAAGGAAGCAATCAGAAATCTTACGCCCTTCCACAGACTTCCAATAGTGCAGGGAGCTCACATTAAAGAGAATGTGGGCTTTTGAAGATATTTGTAAGTACTGTACAGTATTTCAGACCTTTTATTATGCCATGCAAGCATATATATATTAATGTTTTGTGTCAGATGCATCCAATTTAAATTTATTGCCTGGGATACATTTCTAATGATGTACAGTATGTTAAAACAGACAAATGGCGAAAGTTGTCTTTCAACTGCAAGATGAGGTAACAAGGCAGTTTAGCCAGCAAGAGGAAGTGACTATTAAGATGTGGTTATTACAACAGTTGTTTATTACATGCTATAAATAGACCTGACAGAGAAAGAGGCAGAGAACTTTTTCACTCAACCTGCCGTATCTTGATCTCAGATGAAATAAAGACCTGATGATCACTTCACCTCTGTAGTCTGGACTGTTTCTTTCCCAGTCTCCTGAAGAGGGTTCACTTCACCTCTCTGCCTTCAGCTGTCTTGATCCCCAGCAAGGCAGACTGGCCCTCTCCTCAGTGCTACACTCAAAAGGTAAATAATGGGCCTTACCTTGCTGAGGATCCCACTACTAACACCAACTGAAGGCAGACTGTTACTTGTAACTTGTCTGTTACTTAAAGTTCATTATCTAATCAATATTGATCTGCTGTCTGATCATCTTATTTTCTCAAACGATGTATAGCTTGGTGATCAGACAATTTGTTCCTGTCAGCAGTTTACATTTTATTTTCATCAAATGTCAAAAAAACATTTTTATCAAAATTCATTGGATATAAACAATTTTAGTAGTTTATAGGTTAACAATGCTCTGGTTACAGTTACAAGATAACTACAAAAGACACAAATGATAAAAGCCAAGTTAATAATGCTGTGATTACAAATATGTTATACAAAAGACTAAATCCAATCTTTCAAAGCAAAACAAAATTAACTTATTGACAGTAGTCTAAACACATGTGTATTCACCTAGTTACTGGTATCTTTTCTGTCTACTTCTGTTTTAGAAAGAAGTTAAATAAAAAGATGGAATGGAATGTATTCTTAGGTCATGGCCAGTTTCTGACAACCTCCCATTGTAGTTCTACTGCCAAACATAGGCAGATGGAAAATGTCATTGCTAAATCCCTGCATACAAAGATTCAAACACCAGTACCACACACATCTGACTAAGCCCAGTATTAGGGATTAGAACCCAACTAATTAGCAATTTATTGATTATTTGCTCAGTGACATTACCACAATGTCAGTAACTTTGATATAAATTATTACTCTGACCCTTCCACTTTGACTCTCATTATTATACTACCACAGTAGCCACAGATTGAGAAGGGTGGTTTGTAACTTTCTTTTTTCAGTCCCGCCAATGCGGAATAAGATTACCCCCACAAAAATAAAAAAAGGAGAAGGAAAAGATGTCATGGAAAAATTATAAATTAAAAAGTCACTAAGGGTGTTTTATATAATGAAGTTTCATTGCTGACAGGCATCGACAGTATATGACATGGTTCCTGCTGCAGTTGCTGTTTTGAGATTCCACACTGATGCTATACTGTAATTTATGGATTCAAAGGACCAAAGTTCCCAAATGTGTAATAATTATTCCAAAAAACATCAAACACAGAAAATAGAACTAAGGGTTTTATAGTTTTATAGGAGTGCTTTGTATAAAATACGATAGGTGAATGTTAACCAATTTTTCTGCAAGTAAAATGACACACTTGAACCTAAATATTTGTACTCCAGTCACTGATGATGTACCCTGTAAACATTTTTAATAAAAGTTCCATTGGTGTTCATGATAAAAGAAAATCTAGTATGTATGATTTTTTGGACCTTGAATCTGCAGATGACTCCTTTTTAGTAAAGTTGCCATATCACTTTGGTCAAACATGTCCAGGAGTCAACCAGGAAAGAACAGTCCCACAAAGGATAAAATTTAATTACTGGATTGATCTGCAACATTCTTAGCAACACTAACATACTGGTACATAAACGTTACACAATACAGTAAAATCCCACCCACAGTAGTCTTGTGAAATAGTTTTCAAACAGAACTAAAAAAGGAAATGGATTTGAGCAGTATGTCAGACTGAAGGTTGACAGCACATTATGCAGTCTCTCCCTCTTTGTCTTTTCAATATTTTCAAGTGAACTGATAATCTGACTTTATGCATGATAGAATTTAAAAGACAAAGGAGTTTAAAAATCACAATTATTCTTAAAAGCTTTGAGGCTTACTTGCCACATATTACAAAATTCTAAAACCTAACCTTAAATGAACATACATAACATTTCTGAAGAAAATCCCTGCTTATACTGTAGTTCCAAAGAGCTATATTATAGATTTTCTAGCCTATTTGTGAAGTGTGCTGCTCCAAAAAAATAGTCTCCCTAAACAGAAATGTAATGACCGAATTTGTACTGATCACAAGAAAATTAACTCAATTAGGAATTTGAATTCAAATGCCTAATTCATTTGAATTTCATTAAAGCCTGCAGTCTGAAATCTACTGATTCTGTTTATTCCAGTTATAAGAATGTTAATCCCTGAACTTCAATGATTGTAATCACAGATGTAGCTAATAAAATGCCACAAGAAGGATAAAAGTATCAAAACACTTACTATGCTTCATAAACTCTCCCCTAAAGCAGAATCCATTTTGATTTTTAATCATGCATCTACAGTAGTAATGTAGTATTGAGGTAGGGTGATTCTTACAGCACACTAGCATACTGTACTTCAGTAACACAATATTATTATTGCATTATATCTGTAATATTATTGTATTTCAATAAGCAATTAAAAGGGGAAAATGTCAAAAAACCTTCTCGTTACCTCTGTACACACAAGTACACAATAGGTACTGTATATTAACACAAGAAATATTTGAAACATACTGCAAAATGATACACAGAGAACCCATTATAACAATGACAATGAACATTCTGGAATGTACTAACCAAGGAAAACAACCCAACTGTCTTCCACCAAAGACAGCAGCTGAAAACACCAGACACAACAGGGCACTTTATGCCATCTTTCTTTCCACATTCTAGCTGGGTCTCCAAGAAAAAATGGACCTCATATCATCTCTGTTACAAGTCATAAAGCATAATTTAAACTTGCAATGCCGCTGATAAGTCCCTTTGCTTTCTTCGTCAACGTAGAAAAGACAACAGTCAAGATTCTTTCCCATGCCGTGCATTCTTCGCTGTTCCGTGAGTTAGAACTACCAAGAAATCTCATTGTTAAGGCAAACACAAGCTATACTTATCCAACTTCCAGTTCTAGCACACACAATTAACACACACATTTAATAGCAGCAGCCAAGCAACTTCAAAGCACATCTGATTTACCTGTCCCTGAGTGCAAAGTGTTAAGCAAAAACAGAAAAAACCTTGCAAACATTGCTAACTTGAGACTTCAATTTTTTCCAGGAATAAGGATCTCAAATATATTTACGTAGCTGACAAGAGAAAAAAACCCATTGACTTGTAAAGCCTTACAAACGTCTCTGCCATGAAGACGGACCAGATTCTTCCTATTCTTTCTTTAGTTCCATTGAAAAGTGTCAGCATAATCCTCCGAAAGCACATTAAAAAACAGCCTAGTGTTTTGACACCAGATAACAAGGTAGGAAATGAAACTATAATCACAAACAAATCTCTGCAGATTACAACAGTCATTGATTAGTGTAGTAATCCGTAGGTTCAATCTGAGTCAACTAGGCTTTCCTTCAGGATCCATGGTAGTACTATATCCATGAGCCCAGCATAGACTATTGTACCTAGCTACATGCAAACTCTCAATTCTCTCAGCAGCTTAAGGGCAAATGAATTCAGTATACTGATGGTGCTGAATGAGGAAAGCACAACCCTTAGGCACCCCTGGAATCAATATCTTTGTAGCAGCTATTATTGCTATTTAATATTGTATTTCCCACTGGAGGAGAAATAAATCACAATTTCCCTTAGAGGTGCAAAAAAGTTCCCTACTCAGGCAAAGTCAGTTTTCGTTGGTTAATTCAAACATTAATGGTCTCATAAAATACGATAGGTGAAACGATTGTTTTTCTTTGTAAATTGTGTTGAAATTAAATACGATACATTGTGTTCTATGTTGTCTTTTTAATATTAATAATTGCACTTCTTTAAACACAAAATTGTAAAATTAAAATGCTTTAAAAGGTAATGAATTCACAGCTCTCAAAGTTTTGCAAATTCTAAATGAGACGCACTATAACGACACACAGTAGTTAATTTAAACAATATACAGTATAACCATCAGTACCATGTTAAAAAATATCTGCATCAACAAAACATATACTAATTAAATTATACTTTTATACCCTTTAGTGCCCCATGCTTTGTAATAGCAATTAACTATTTACAATTAAACAATATTATAGTGTATTTTCAATAATTATTTAGATAATGACCTTATATAAGACTTTATATAATTATATAAAGCTTACCTACTTTAATAAAATGAAGTTCAATTGGTTTCCACTTTCCAGAACTTTCCTGTTCTGAATAAATCTACATAATGGCAGTAGAGCTTCTTTCCAACCGTAGGCAAATATTTTACAAAGTCAAATAGCTGCTCTTCTGCTTGACGTACTACAGTACTATTATTTACATTTTACGTCCAGCATGCTTAAATAAATTGACCTTTTAAGTCCGTCTCCTTTTCTCGTGTGAGTCAACTAAGTCATATGTCAAAGTGTCTGTGTTCTCTTTGGTAAAGTTCTTTAAAATACAGGACAGCTACTGTTCCTCAATAGGTACTGTATATTAATCATTTTCATGTGCCAAGACATCTTTTAAATGAAACAACAATGTTGTGAAAGAGACTAGACAGATCATGTAAGCGAATTTGTAACTAATAAAAGAAATGTCTTCAGGTTAGTAAAATAAACACAGAACACCCATTATATGACAAACACAACTATACAGCAAATGTAACATGATTTCTGAACCACTGAAAATAAACAGCCTTTGTCTTTTTGAATTAAACCTTAAAGATCTTAACCAGATACCCATTTCCTTTTTTGTTCATATGCCCCATTTTGCTTTTGTTGTCTTTTTTATAAATGCAATCTTAAAGCAATTCAAAGCTGAAAAAAGAAGTTTATTGCCAAAGGTGTTTTGAAATGTGACATGGAACAGAAACAACATGACCTTTTACACCTCCATTTAGCCTTCTGAAGTAGCATGTGCAATGGTGAGCTACATGACCTAAACTCTCTGTTCCAAGAAAAAAACGGTATCTCATTTACAGTATATTATATGAATCACCTAAACTCTATTACCTGCCAGAAAAAGCAAAGCAGGGTGCACATACAAAATGAGGAGCAAGCTATGATTTTAGACTTCATGGGAGGTGAATGGGGGAGTGAAAACATTTCGCTCCTTAAAAGTTTGAATGCATTTTCTCAGTCTTGGACCTGTTCAAGGATCATTTGTTTTGCAGCCTGATAACACTACATACTGTATGTGGCCTGATAAAACTACACGGTGTTAATAACACTACAGTGCTTATTTGCAACACCCCACCCCAGAAAAAATCATTACGCTGAACATTAATCTACATGGGAACATGGAAAGGTTTATTCCCTGCTGAAAAGAGTAGAAAAGACACACAACGTTTCGGCTGTGGAGCCTTCTTCGGGTGTGTTTCTTTTTAGCATGGAATAAACCTTTAATTGTTCCTTTGCAGCCTACACATGCTGACACAGCTACCTACTTGAACTATTAATCTAAATACTTGACAGAAAAACCAGCTCAGAAAAAATGAAGATCTCATTGAAATGGTTTTATTTTTAGATGGAAAACGTCATCATAATTTTGTACCTTATTATAATACATTGACAAGCTACATGCTAATGTTTCCTCAGTGTTCTAAAGAATGTGGTAAAGAAGAAAAGTAGTTAATGACTACAGTTATGCCATATGAAATCCGTTGTAATGCGTTTACTTTATACAGATTCTGAAAAAGACACTGAACCTTAAGTCGGTAAAACGTTGGTTTAATGTACTGAAAAATTATCTTAAATGACTCTTAATGATGTTATTATAACATCATACTGTACTGTATATAACCTCTGTGAATGTGTTATCCTGAATATATGTCAGCATTCAAATAAAATTTGATGCTGTGTTGTAAATTGTTAATCCAAGACCTGGAAAAAATGATGTATGTGATTAAGTTTACCACAAATAATATCTCAAATTTAAAACTATCAACAAATAACTGAAAAACAGCGTTAATATAATGCATTACTGGAAGAGTCAAGTCACAATGGATTATTCGCATAGCTTTAATACAGCACAACTGAAAACTATCGATTAAGTTTTTACTCCCAAATAAAATCAGACAATTGTTATGCAATTATATGTTGCATCCAAGATACTTAGTTTTCTTTTGTTGAACTCCTAACTGTTTTGTGTGGAAAAAAAAAATAACTGGAAACAGGCTTATGCAAAATTTCCTGGAATTCTTTTTAACTTTTTGAATACAAAGAAAAAAATCAGGCCTATTGAGAACATAATTTCACATCTCAGTGTGACCACAGCTCTGTTATTAGTCTGCAATGTTCTGCTAGTGGTGTAAAACATTATTGTGGTGTTCTCTTCATTAGCACAATCCCAAGATAACAAGACTTCAGTTCACAACCCTGAGGGATGTGTTTGCACTTATGCCACACTTCCCATGGAAAATGTAAGCTACAGTAAGCCATGCAGATAGAAATGACATGTAATTTCTAAGCTTTTTAGAAATTTTGTAATTTTTTAAATGTTTGTTTAAATGTTTTAACTTTCAAAGTTTTTAAATTAAATATTTAATGTAAAGGTTTAAATTTTAAAACCTTTTGTAATTTATAAAACTTGTAATTCTTGACTTGAGAAAATACTTCATAATGTTAGAAATAAGGCGCTTAGTGATAATCCAAAATATTATACAACTTTGCTTGCCATTACAGAATTCAACCTTGTTCATCTTACAGTACATATCACCTGTGAAGCTCATACAGCTTGAAGACTTGCTGGGCTAATATATAAAACATCTGCTGGAGTAGAGCGGGGTTAAATTTAATAACATGAAGCCTATGATAACATTACATTTATTGGTATTTTTACTTTTTAAAATAAAATTGCACATTGCCAGTGTAACATAGTGTAATTTAATTTTTTCTCCACATTTTCCATATTTAGTAATTAATGCCAATCTATTTTTTTCTGTGTTTCGTTTATTTGTTTAGCTGCCACAGAAGTAAATGTTTAACATTCATGGTTATTATTTCATTGTAGTCTCTTAACTGACAAACAGATATTCAAACACAACTACATTAGCAAGTACTTCTAAAGATACTTCTTGCAGTTTAGGTACTGTATGTGTTGATGTTAATATTGCCTCTTATGGTATGTGTGGCAGGATAGGTAAGCATACACGTACAGACTAGATAGAAAAATGTTAAATTAGTTAAAATGATGGAAAAATTGGGAAACATACAGTATATTTCTACCAAAAGTACAAAGGAGCATATGACTATTGTTGACTGATCTCTCTGAAAACCATCCCCTTAAATGTACTTTCCAGAATGAAATCATAATCACTGTGCACCAAAACAGGCTGCAATTGCAGATTTCAAAATAGCTTTCATCCACACTGTGTTTAAGTGCATTACTAGCTTATATAAAGCAGAGTAGTATCATAGCATTTTTGCACTGTTTGCTGATTACAGTGGATTTTATGGTTCCTGTTAAATATGTATTCCCAAAGTAGGTATGGCTCTACTTTACATATTTACATATGGATTACATATCCATATCCTAAGAGATGTCTGCATCTTCCAAAGCTTCAATTATATGAAGCACATATCAGAAAAATTAAAGTCTCCTTTCTAAATACTGAACAGCATTCATTGGAGCTTTCATCCAATACTACAGATTTATCATTTAAAAAGGCCATTAAATATCACAAAAAGGAATATTAAAGAAAACCTTACCTTTGCAATTTTAGACATTGAAACTCTGACCCTAACTAAATACAACAGCACACCGCTGGTCAATGCCTAGTAATAATAGATGTGCCAGTCAAAACCTAAATAAAAGGAAATCCTTACCTTTTTCACTGACACTTTCACTCTCAATCTCAACGTCTTCACAACTTGTGTACTCTGGAGTAGAACCTCCTTCCTCTTCGGAACTGCTCACAGACATTTGTCGTTTGTTGCCTCCTCGTTTTGTTTTGTAGGGTTTGGGAGGGGGAGGCCTTAGAGACTCCGACTGATCAGAACTGAGTGAGTCATTTCTCAGCATGGTCTCCATCTTTTCCCGCTTGGTCTTGCGGATAATAGCCGCAGAACTGGGGTCTAGATGACATTGCTTTTTGCCCCAGTCTTGGTCCTTGGATTCTAATTGTGAAGCAGGAACTGGACTATGCCGCGCAGTTGGTGGGCTATGATTTGCCATCTGCTTGGAAACAGAGATTTGCACATTCCCTGTTCTTTCTATTGAATATGACCTGTGGTTTTCCATTAGCGATTTATGTTCTTCCGCCCCAGGAGGCTGCGATCGCCTTCCCAGTCGGTTCTCTAACACTTCTGATCCCTCTGCCTCTGTGTTTGCCAAAGCCACATCGCTATGCCTCCTCTGATGCCGAGCTTTTGAGACTTTTGCGTGGATGAGCATCTCCTGTTCTTCGGGCTGGGGTTTGATGGGATACCTTGCTAAATTAGGGTCACTGCGGTACCGTGTCTGGAACTCCTCTTCTTTTCTTTGCTTCTCCTCCTCAGCTTTTTTTCTCCCCTCATCCATGTCTGGGTAGTCCTGTGACCTGCCCTTCTCCAGTCGTCGACTTTCACGGCGCTCTTTGTGCTCCTTGTCCTCTATCTGCCGTTCGCCGTGCTGAGCAGCAGACTTTGGCACACGCTTCCGTTCATTTTTCACACCTGCCTTTCCATTCTGCTCAGGAATTGGTGAGGGTTTTTTCCTGGGGTTTGAAGACAAAAGACAACAACAGCTGAAATTAAGCAATACTCGAATGGACTGTATTAAAACACGTGGCCTTTTGGTTTTAATTCAATTTATCTAAGGACTACTTAACTGCAATAATTACTTTCTTTACTGAAAAAAATGACTTTTTAAAAACTGAAACCTGCTGGTCACATTCATGAATAGCCCTGTACCACAAAGCTTAATGCTTTAATGAAAAATACAAAAGTTTCCATTAAAAGACTTTTACAAATAAAACATTCGATCCAGCTTTATGTTCACGTAACTTGAATACTAAGACATTTGCCAAATGGGATCGCTAGAGAAATAAAAATCCACAGTAGTGCCTCGCATAAATTGAAAAGTATCCCAGCTAAAGAGGATTTTCATCTGCGGCAAAAATCGTTTTACACACAAGCACAAAAAAAATCTCCAAACAAGTACAGTCTTTATCGGCAGGCTAAAAATATTTTGTACAAGAAACATCTAGAGGAATAAAGGAACTGACAAAGCTGTGTAGAGGATTTGTCATTTAATATGAATGGCCTTGATTTCTGAGAAGCTGAGTAGAAGCCAGTACCCTAGAGAGTGATGATTATAACAGCTGTGCTTTGTGATGTGATGTTACTGGAGACCTGGATAGGACAGGTTTTACAGTTTATTCACCATCTACCCACATTACAAAGCCAACACAAATAATATTGTACCATGAACATGAACCATGTTGCATTAAGGTTGCTACTGGCAGTGCAATGAGCTTGGATGTAACCAATATAATTTAGATTTGACTCCACTGATCCTAAAAAAAGACTATGCAGTCGTAATACTGTATTTAGCAATCTAGCCATTGTAACAGTTCTTGGGGTTTCCGCCCTTGCTGCTCCTGCCCTGCCAGTTCGCCCCTCACTGTCTGTGCCCGAACCCGGGTCTCAGGCATCACGCAACAGGGAACTTGCCAGCTGAGCTAAAGGAGACCTTCTTCAGCCTGGGCGGCTGAGATCCCTGTTATAGGCAGGGGCGTATTGGTTACACCATCTTATAAAATACACATCTTTATACTCATTTATCTTTCTTTTGTGAAAAAATATGATTCTGACGCAGCACTGCTGTGTCTTGTTTAGGTGCTATTCTTCTTATTAATGACCTACTCACTTAAGGCTCCTACTGTAGGTTTTTTAGCATCTGCAGTTTATTCCCTTTCAACTCGACCATGTCAAAGGTTCTTCAGTGGGAGGTAAAAATAAAGGCAAATGTTAAGTGTGAGCAGTGACTTATCTCTCACATTCCGTGGTCAAAATTCTACTGAAGGGAAAGTGAAGAAGTGACATGAAGTTGTCTCATTTCAGAGTGAATTCCTTACCTGTCTCTTGGGGGTTCACTTCTGGAGCGGGAGGAAGGCATTGCTTGCAGAGCAGAATCTGCTCCCTTGCTCCTGTCAGTGGCAAGAACGGGTTGGGGGGCCTCCTGAGAGCCTGCCGCCGAACTTAAGGGGATTTGGGATCTCGAACGAACTTTCTTTTCTCTGGGAACATCACCACGCATGGCAGTGTCGCTCAGAGCCCCATCCAGACTGGATGCCTGCGAACCTCTTCCAAAAAACCATTCTCCCGACTTTGTCAGAATTTCTTGTTGCTTACGACACAGATTGCAAACCCACATTACCTAATTCCGAAAAAACAAACAAAGAAAACATGATTAAATGGTCCCTTCTCACAGAAAAGGACAATATTTTGAAAACGAGCATTTTGTTATTAATTGTTTTAAGATCTAATTTAATTATAGATATGTTTTTTTTATTTCAAACAATGAAGACAGATACTAGAATGAAAATATTTCAAAGACCGTTATCTTCTCAGATTTTGTTTCTGAATATTTAAAGGGTCATTAAAAAAAATAAAGTAAGAAATAAGTCTTTCATTCTCTGCCAATATCCCTGCATTAATTTTCCCTAAATTAATTTTAATTTTAAAGACTTGAATTCTTCTCTGAAAATTTGATTTTGGATTTCCATAAATCCCTTTCTCCAAAAAGGAGATCATCACCTTTAAAGCTTCAGAAATAACAAATAAAAAGCTTAATGCCTGGACTGATTTTGTTTCAGATTTTAGTGTGTGCCTATAGTTTTTTTAGCTTTGATAAAAAAAGGATCAAATCTTCTTTTGTCATCATTTTGTTTTCAAAATGGCAATGCATTACTCTTTTACACTTAATTGTGAGGCACTATTTGAATAGATAAGTTAAAATAACAATTGCACATCTAAAGCTATATCATTACAAAGGAATTGCTGGGAGGAGACAGGAGAACATTTGCCAGAAGGCCAGAAGACTTTTGTTTGGGGAGTATACAGCTACAGTAGCTGCCACATTGGAAGGAATCACACAATCTTAAAAGTTCAGACAATTTTAAACACCCAGAGTCTTCTGAGTTTCTTCCACCTTTCCTATTCTAATGAATAGAGACAAAACATTTGAAGGAAGAGACTTAGATTTTCCAGCAAAGGAAAACGTGTTTCTTTAAAAAAAACATTGCATTACTGCAGCAATGAAAATGTTCCAATGCAGTAGCAGGGGTTCTGTCTGAGCTTCCTCCCTAGATAGGTGTGGAACTGTGCCAGAAGGCTGCCAGCACTCAGAAGTCAAGAAAAAATGGCCACTAAGGAATTGGTGGCATTATTTTTCAATGTGATCTTTATTTCTGTCAGTATTTTTCATTACTGTAATAGAATCACTAATGGTTCATTTGCCAGAAGCCTGAGAGTTTCCAAAAATACCCTTTTTATCTATTTTTTTCTTCTCAAAGATTACTTTTGATTAAAAATGAAAACCCATGAGGAAAAAAAAGGAGAATAAGACTACATCACTGTTTCTATATTTAGTAGAGCAGTCTATCATCACATTTGCAGCCTTAACTAATTTTCATACTTCTGTCTCCCTGCCTTACAGCAGTGCAAGTGCTCTCAAGCCAACTGATACATCTTATTGCACTTGCTATACTAGTGAAAGCATTTTATCCTAACTTTATATGTTTTGGCACCATAACATTATAATATGCCAATTTGTAAAATATGTGTTAGAATAATCTAGTTAAATACAAAACTGAAGGACTAATCAAACAGGACTTTTAAAAAACTAGGTCAACCCATATGTAAACAGGATAAGCTGAAAAATATTTTTAGGATGAATGTGTTTCATAGTAGAAAATAGACCTTTTCATTCTAATTTAGTTAGAATCAATTTAGGAAGGTCATAATTACTATCCCATGTTTGGAATTGGTCGTGGCACAGATTTTAAAACCCATGTTAGTAGGAAAAGTCCTTCAGGATCATGCATTAATGTCAACATTAATAGTAACAGCGTGGAGTAGTGCTTTGGGTTTGAGAGGGGAGGGTTGTGAGTCTGAATTTCAGCTGGAATATTGCTCCTCACCTTTGGACAATGAACCTTAAATAGGTCTCAAGATTGACATTGTCAAAGGCTCTTTGTTCTTAACTGACTTACCTAGTAAGATAAAGAACTTGTTTTAAACCCTCATCTCATAGAAGCCATATTACTCTGCAACTCACAACTGGCAACCCACTGAAGCTCAGCAGGTGTGAGCCTGGTCAGTACCTGGATGGGAGACCTCCTGGGAAAAACTAAGGTTGCTGCTGGAAGAGGTGTTAGTGGGGTCAGCAGGGGACCCATGTGGGTCCTAATGCCCCAGTATAGTGATGGGCCACTATACTGTAAACAGACGCCGTCCTTTGGATGAGACGTAAAACTGAGGTCCTGACTCTCTGTGGTCATTAAAAATCCCAGGGCATTTCTCGAAAAGGGTAGGGGTGTAACCCTGGTGTCCTGGCCAAATTTCCCATTGGCCCTTACCAATCATGGTCTCCTAATAATCTCCATCTATGAATTGGCTTCATTACTCTGCTCTCCTCCCCACTGATAGCTGATGTGTGGTTCTGGCGCACTATGGCAGCCGTCGCATCATCCAGGTGGATGCTGCACATTGGTGGTGGTGGAGGGGAGTCCCCATTACCTGTAAAGCGCTTTGAGTGGAGTGTCCAGAAAAGCACTATATAAGTGTAAGCAATTAATTATTATTATTATCTCAACAATAGGCCGTTTCTATACTGGCTGTGAATTTCCTGCTCAGAGGGGCCGGTGCCACCAAGCCCAGCCTTGCTTGGACGCTAATATGAAAACAGGCAGAGTTGATCTGCTGTTTTTCTGTATCAGCTGTGCTCTTACTGTATATTGCACTCTTATTGATACAGTTTGTCTTTTTAAATACAGAATACAAAGCAAGATCCTCTGATCTATATTGGCTAGAACACATTTATAAACTTAAAACAATTTGGGGAAAAAAAATAATTTTTGCAAAACAAGACTTCGATGCATAATTTATTTTTTGCATTAGCCCTAACCTGTTTATAACCACTATAGTTAATATATTTGTACCATTTTATTATGCTTTATTTCTTTCAGCACATCATGTGTTAGTAATAAATGTATCAGTGCTTGTTTTCTTATTAAGATTTTGCATCAATTATAACTTGTCAGCCCAAAAAGCATAAGGCAGTAAATTAAACAAACCTCTTGTATCAATATTAATTTACTTTAAGAATAATCTGAATGCAGAAACTGGGCTGTAATAATTGGGTTGTTGTGATCATGCAATAGAAAGCAGAAATCTTCAAGCAAGTTAACATTCTCTGTACTTTTTAAGCAACCAGGAAGATTTTAACATTTTCATCACAGTTGATACAGTAATCATGAGACATATTGTATACTTGCTTTCTCATATAAGCAGAAGGTACAGAAACATAATTTATGTACATAAAGGCTTTTTGTAGTATTCATAAAAGTACAAACACAGTCAGTTGTCAGTTTTTATCATAATTTGAATTAAATAGTTAAAATTAAAAAGAAACGCAATACTTACAGGTAGCCATCTCTAATAACAATGGGCTTCCTCACAGTAAAATATGATGTTTTTTCTTAAAGTTAGATTTCCCCAACATGTCAGAATAAACAGCCAAATTACTGGGTTTATAATGAAAATTTTAGTGCAAAACCTTTGCAGTTATCTTGCCAATTCCAGCAATGCAGCTTGCATTTTAAGCAACTAATGTGTAGACTCAAAGCACAGCTAACCCTCTGACAGCAAACAAGTATTATACCCTGATTGAATATACTTGGACTGTGTCCAAACTAATCTAAACTAAAGCAGGCCCGAGTAATGATTCAGCTTAACAATCCACAGATGTCAGGCAACCAGCTAAACACTCTGATGAGGGATTAGTGGGTTCTAATTCGACGTCTTCACCATTATTTAATACATCAGGCAAATGCTGGATAATGGATGGTAACATTTTTCAAAAACAAGAATGTAGAGTTATTAATAACAAAAAAATATGGCTGAGGAATTTGTTTCATTTACATCCCATAACTCAGCAACTTCTAAGAAAAAAGTTAATTTCCTTAAAAGGACATACAATTAAAACTCTGTTCATGTATGAAAAAAATCTAACATCTGAATTTTGGCCTCATTGTAAATGACAATTGACACTTGTTTCCACACCGTAGATAAAACTTTTTCCCCCTTTTCTCCTGAATTCCAGAGGTGTTATCCTGGAGAGGCATCATTTTTACCATAAAATTAGACAGTACATCTACTGTATATCAGCCCCCAAGAAAGTGCTGCCTTTATCCATTCTCATTTGTCTATGTTACAGTAGCAAAACATATTAAGTGACACTGTGTTTAAAAAAAACAGTTTGTGCAATGAAACTCAAGCTCTCTTGAAACACATGCAAAACCACAACATAAGCAAGAAAATAAAACATAGGACAAGTAAACTGATGAACTTTGGAAAGAAAAAAAATAACAATTATAGTAGAAAAATAGTTATCAAATTGATGTATTTTTTATTATTACAGCATGTTTATTCCAGGACAGATTTTAAAATGTGAGAGCTTCTATCCCTCTGGTGCTTGAGCCAAATGGCAGGGATATTAAACAGAGCACCATCTAATAACTTTAGCCAGAGAGTATAAAAGCACATATATCTTAGAGATAATCAGATACAGAGCCATTTAGAGCTTTAGGCACACTTTTACAGATGATTCCTTGTTTGGCGGTCCTGGGCAGACCAGAGAAAAAGATTCAATGTCTTGTCACCAATAAAATGCTTTGTAACCTCTATTCTAATATATTAATATGTACGATCCTTGAATTGTTATATTACATTAAATATGGCCATGCCTCTGTAAACATGTTTTTTTATGCTACATTTCCAATTCCTTTATGTTGCCCATTTGATTTGAAGTCTGGTGACTTCACTGGTGAAACTGCTTCTCAGTATTATTTAGTAAATAGCAACTACACATTCAGATACTACAAATCCAGAATGGCATACCTCATGAAGTCATGCTGAATCAAATGAAAACAAATTGATTGGACAAAATCCTTAAGCAAAAAAAAATCATCAAAAATATCTAAGTAAAAATAAAATTTGAAAGGTTGTATACGATATGTACTGTACAGTATGTATGGCAATGCACCTACAATATATTAGACAAGTTCCTCAGGGAGTATGGGACGGGCTTAATACATCCAGTACAATGTGCTGCACCAACTTTTTCCTTAAACCTTCCCCTAGATCAGTTATGGTGTCTCCTTCAATTTTGTCTGCAACACACTGCACTGAAACAATTGAAAGAAATTATTGAGAATAAGTTATAAACATATTTAGTTACACAGAAGTGTCACAAATAGGTATCAAAAATGTTTAGCAAACTTGTCATTAGCAGGTGTTTGTGCACGTCACTGATGAATTTGCATGTTAAGGAATGCGGTTCTGTAGAAATAAATTGCATCCTCTATAATGAGCACAATGCAATGAGCTTTTTGAACTAACTGCTTCCAAATTGTTTGTATATCTTTACAGCATTCAGGACCTAACTGGAGTTGTTAGACTGTGAAAAATGAATAGCTAACTATATTAAAATATTAAAAATGTATGAGGAACTACATGTGATATATCCAGGAAGAATTTCCTGGATTGAGGCACAATGATGATAAAACTGTCACAGTTGTTGCTTCTCATTTCAACCCAGCACATGCTCAGGTCGTAAACACGTCACCAATTATATAGCTTAGATTTATTTTTATTTGGCCAACATGTATACATCAGGAAAAGTTATTTAAATAAAGCAGGTCTCACTCAAACACAATGTATAATGTGTCCGATTAAATGCTGTCTATCAGTGATACAGTGGTACAGTACTTGCAAATGATTTTTGTTGTACTGTATGCACCGAGTTCCCTCTAAAAGTCCGGGCAATGAAGCTTCAGGCTCCTACACACTTGACTGATCCTGCCACTTCATGGTTCTGTAAAAATAGTGTCAGAGATGATAGAGCAGGGTAAACCTGTTCATCTCCAGGTATGTTTATTAGTGAACATCCTTTTCACATTGATCTTCTCATTTCAGATCCTCAAGCCTTCCCTAGCCATGTGTATACTTTGTTTTTATTTGCTGCCAAGCCTGTAAGGCTTTTATCCTATCGGAATCATCAGATGATGCACAGCATGCAGCCACATTTAAGCAATTAGTATGGGCTGATTACCCTTTGTGTCAGACTTTAACTGTAAAATTGTGCAATAACAGATCCTGTGTTCTTACATGGGAAAATTACCTTGCAAAGAAGCTCCACATTTGAGTTCAATAACTGAATCTTTTGAAAAATTCATACGTCCATCCATCATGCTTGCCTTCAAGCTGACCTACTTTTAAGTTCGACATAGCAACTTAGCATTTTCATATAAATTTACAACAATGACCAAAAGACTTAACTTTGTCTTGCTGGCATTGCACTTCTTATTGAAAAGACCAGTGCTTAGCATGCATTTTGCTTATTTCAGCTTTCACAAACAGGTCAAATAAATGAAGTCTACTAGAATTGCACTCTAGACAGTCATTACGTGAGCACGTTTTACTGCCAGTTTGATATATAGGGCAATGCACTACCAATAATTCACTGAATTATAAATCCTGGATAAGGATTAAAGACTGTCATAAAACAGATTATAGTCCATTCCTTATAATGAGCTTGTATATCAACTCTCCAAGAATGTCGCTCTTCATGCTATTTATAACAGTTTCATATTTACTTAATATATTTAGCATTCTAAAATCAAACCAGAAAATCAATATTTTTAATAATTTGTTATGGATCTTTGTTGATTTCTAACCCCAGTCTTATTGTTTTTTAACATCAAGAACAAAGGTACATCTATTTACCCTGGGTAACAATGAAATGTGACAAAGCACATGATTTTCAAACAATTCCCTGTAGATTAAACAGACTTGTACCTAATATAATTTGAGCTGGAATATTTTATAAAATTCTCATCACTTCTATGAAGATTGGGTACAAAAACTTTGTACATTTATGTAAAAATGTAGAAATAACGGACATTTGTGATTTTCTTTTTTGAAAGTGAATAACATTTAGTGTGCTTTCATATTTAGCACTAGATGGCACCACAGTATCTATCATTAGTCTTCAGAGTGGTTTTTCATTTCCTAGGATAAAAGATACACTAATTCTTTCAGTTTATAAAGAATGTAAAATTATAGGACATTAAGGTTTTCTCATTTTATGAACAAGAAAGTGAAACGTTCACATTATGTGACATTTGCATGATTTATTACTAAAAGAGAACTCCTTGAGAACAATACTTCCTCAATCATTAAAGATTTTCACAATTGTTTTCCACTGGGTGGCATCAGGGCTTAGCTTCTTTCAACAAACAGAAACAATACAAAAAAAGCTAGCTCGTCTCCAATTCAAAGAGAGTCAGAACGCCAGTTCAACGTCTCACCCAAAGGACAGCGACTTTTTTACAGCATAGTGTTTTTATATTTAAGTTAATATAAATACAATATCTAAATTAAATCTGAAATCTTTTACTGATACTTGTCTGACGTTTTTCTAGACATATCTGCAGGTTTTCAATAGTTGGTAATGTAAGGCATTCAAGTAAAGCAAGCAGAAGACAAAGGGTTCATCAAGAAATTTGTACGTTTCTTCCACAAAACAAATGTGAGAATCTTAAAAGGGATACAATCACAATGCATTTCTTTAAAAATTTCTACGAACATAAAAAACTACTGTGGTATATCAATGAAGAAAGCATTGTAAAGTGTGGTAAAAGCACAGCCAAGCATGTTAAAATATAGTTAAGCATAACAAAGCACTATAAGGACATACTGTAGAGTTGATACCTAAAAGTCTGTGAAATTAACAGAAGGAAGCATGCATATATACCACAGTAGTTCAGTTTAAAGAAGGTGGACCTGCAATTGAAAACAGTACAATATGCTGCTTTTTGATAGCTCCTGCAGGAGACAGAAAAAACTTCGACTTCCTATTACGTGTGCAGTGGGAACAAAAACAGTGTAGCAACACAGTTAAAAATAGATTTAAAATGACTCTCCACCACACTCCAGATTTGATTTTCCTAGGTTTGAAAAAGTCTATATGTTTTTGCTGACGTTTTGCTTTCTCTTAAATTAAAATGTATTAAATAATAATATTGATGACGGTTATATGTGATATCAAATTGTATCTTGCTTTCCTATTAGTTTTTTGGTATACTAGCATCCAATATAAACTGACAATAAAACTTCCTTCTGTAAGAAGTGCAATGTATAATATTCATCCATTAGTTAAACACAGGAACTTCAAAAATAAATTAAGCATCAATAAAAATGGGAAGCGGAAAAAAATGCGCTTGATTCTGAGCTTTTGCCCAACATGATTTCCTCTTAGTACTGAGGAGTGTCAAAAGTAATGGATGAATTTCCCAGTCCGACACAAACAGCAAGAATTCTGATATTTCTGTGGTATGCATCTTCTCTTAGATCCACCATATTCTAGATTTTCAAAGTTAATTAAGTTAATTAGGTTAAAAAAAGACTTAATGGAATGTAATTCATTAAACACAGCAAAGATCAGAGGAATTTAATTTAGAAAATTGTTTTTTTTAATTACAAGTAATTTAATTACAAGCAAATAATACAAGTGTATACACTTGTAGCATAGATACACAGTCACAGGTGATTATAATGAGGTCTGGTTTGTATAACACATATGAAATGAATGCTTTACAAGACTCAGAAATCTGTGCTAGTGGCCGTATAAGCACATGGTTCTCACTACAAATTACCCCATTATACAACAAATATTGTGTAACCATGTCAGTGACATATACGGTAAATTCAAGTTCTCTAGAGCGATGGAGACACTGTTCTGTGAAGACCATATGTTTGGATTTGTTATTGGGAAAAAACAGCAACTTTATAACAAGTTTTAAGTTTGGAATTGTTTTGTTGTTAGCATGAGAAGGGTTTTGAAAAATGCAGCAACACAAATTCTCAAGGAAAGTAGCACCATTTCTCTCCCCAGCAATTTCCCTCGAGTCTGCATGCCTTCTGGAGTTTTTAACATCGACAAAAGCATGCACCGATATGCATTACCATTAAGAGAAACGTTAGATTAGTTCAACTGTGTGGAAAACCCTTGCGTTAAGTGAGATCACTAGCTTTTGTCTTAACTCATTGAGATACATGCCACAGAAGGCTATCCCATGCCTTCGGTCACTTCCGAACATTGCACACTTAAACATTCTGGCAGCTGTTTTTGCAAGGAGTGATCATGCTTATTGAAGAAGGATTCAGATGACTGCCACTGAGGAGTGTAGGTGCCGTGGTGAGACCACTAAGTGTGATTCATGCAGAATCTTTTCATTGCATCTTACCCTGTCATTCGATATGTGAAACTTAACAGAAAGGATAAAAAAGCATTGTATGCAAGTTAGAACTGTGTTTGAAAAAAGATTCAAAATGTGCTAGTATTTTAGTACATCAGAGTTTTGCATATCTGGACTCTAGTATACAAAATTGTAACTTCTGGCTGATTTAATTGTTATTTGTTTTTTATCCATGTTCAAAGTCATTGCAAACTTACAGGCTGTCAAAATCACTGCACTGCCAGTACCTACACAGCAGTGCTTCAGCACATCCCAATATGTTGACAAAAGAACAGCTGCATTTAGACAGGTGCAAATATAGCCTCTGTTCACATTGGGAGAAGTCAAATGTTTGCTTAAGCAATTTAGGGTCTATAATGAAGCTTTACAAGAAGGTTATAGAAGGGTACATACACTGGAACAGTAAGTGCTTGGTACTCTTAAAACAATATACTGTAGGTTGCCTATTTGGGAAGTGTTCTGCAAATGTACCAGACAACATTTGCAAAAAAGTCAAAGTCGTGAGTTAAGGTCAAACCAATGCATAATTAAATTTCACATAATGACATAAACCCTTCTGAGACTTTGACTTAGTCATAAATAAACAAATGCCTCTGAACAACTGGATAAAAACCTCAATAGAGCATGAGCCAGATAGTGCTTCATTCATGTACTGTACTTGTACTGCTTACAAATATTTGAAGTTAAAAAAACAATAATAAAAAAGATGCTAACCACTTTGTCCTCCTTGTGCAGTGCAATCCAGGAAGCAATGAAAACAAATACATAGAGAGAAGTGAGGTCAGTGTCAATAAGTACAACACAGCATAAAAGAGATTAGCAGGGTGCGTCAATCCAGTCTTCTGACAGAAGTAATTTTGAAGGATTAAAACAAGCAACAACATGCATGCATTAAATAGGCCTCTGCATGTCATTTGTCATGCACTTTTAATACACACACAAAACAAATGTGATTAGACCTAAAAAAGTTGTTTAACCATTCACTATTTTTCTATATGGCTCACATACACACAAATAAGCTTTAGCCTTACTTGCAAAAACTGAGAGTATATGAAGTTTCCTTTACAAAACAAAAGTAATCTATGTTGTGCAATGTTTTCCTAATAATAATGGGTGGCATGAAATGTGCTCAAACATTGCCACGCTAAGGACATTGAGGTGTATTGCAGGCACCAATAACCTAGTTTACAGACGTCTACCATAGTTTGATGCTATTAATATTTGTATGTGTATTTCAAAATACAACAACTGAATAATTAATCAGTTTGCCATTAGTCAAATGTTTGAATTTATGTCAAATAGCAAAGAAATACAATTCCTTTTGTGAAAGTAACTAAAAAAGCAAAATGTTAATTATACCAGAGTGCGTAACTGTTCCTGGGTTCATCAAGTCTACTCTGCAAACACAATATCCAACACAAAAGCTAGTAATTCTCATTTGGGAAATTAACTTTTTGAAAAGTTGAGAAAAAATATCTTATATAAGAATGAAAGGAATCTGGGCACGGGAGCAGTACAGTGGGCGAACAGAAAATCTATTTAAAAACTGTACATATTCTAATCCAATTTTTACACTTGACTGTCAGCTACCCACCAGCATTACTACAAAGACTAACTCCTAAAACCAAAACGGAAAACAGTCAAGACACATTTTGGTGACTGATTGAAAACAGTCGAATTTAAGAAATAATTTTCAAAAAGGCTAGTCATCATTATTTGGTGGGATGGTACAAGCATCCAGCCCCCATCTTAATCCTTTTACCATCCCAGTAATCAGATCAAACGTCTTAACATCGAAAAGCTCCTTTCTGTGAATCACTGGTTTTGGGCACCCACCATGAAGTGCTCTTCCCATTTTGAGCATCGCCATATAATGGGCTTTGATCAAATTAATGCAAATTCAGAACAGAATCGTTTTGGGCTCTAACACCAATGGGTTTGTTTTCAAGGTGGACATTTTTACTGTTTACTGTCTCCAGATTAGCTTTTCAGTACTAATTTGGTATATTGTGTCAAACCCAACCCTGCAGGATTCCTGTCTCCCCGCTGTTCAGCAACAGGCACAGCTGGTTGTAGCGGAACTGAAGCAGCTTGCAGAACAGCATGCATGGGCTTAGCCAGAGCAGGAGAGCTCCAGAGCCAGTTTTGCTCTCCCAGGAGGGGGTTTGCTGCCCCATCAGCAAGAAAGACAACCTCAAGAGCACCGCAGCCTGGGCCTGGCCTCTGCTCTCTCATTACGAGCCAGCGGGGAGACCAACTCACCGCATGGGTATGCTGCTTACTGTGTTGAACAACTGCCAACATCTGCATCTTGTATACCCATATAATAATCTGGAGAATTGTCCTTAAGGAACAGAGAAGCCTGGATTTTAGAGTGTTGAATCAAGAAGCCATTTGCTGTTTTGTTTTACCTTTGCAGTCTCAGTTGTGTCTTTTAGAAAAGATCAAGGAAAGTTAGTCCTTAATTACAGGACTACAGCTTTTGTGAGCTTCAAGTATAACACGGTTTCTTTCATTCCTGGCTAATGGCTACACAGAACTTTTTCACTGAGATGGAGAAACTAGCATTAATGTGACAAATATGTACTGTACCTTGGTTTTGTTTTACCCACTATACCAAACTCAGCCTTCCTATTTCCGTCTGTATAATTCCAGTATATTTCATTTTCCTCAATCACTTTAAAAAATCGTGCTTCCAAGGGATGCTCAGTACATTTCCGATGATCAACCATTGAAGGTTGATCATCTCAAAAACGGCTGAAGGTCACAAAAAAAGTATTACTGCCTGAGATGTATTAGACTGGCACAAGAGCATAATTTAATTAATGTTTTATGGTCTCTTTATAAAACTTTTGAATGTGTTTACTGCTGAAAGTACATTTTAACATTAGAAGATATTTACATTAGAAGCATTGAAGTTGCACAAGGCCAGGATTGATGCAGAACTCCAATTAATTAACGATACTGTTCATTTTTACTCCTCTGATGTTCCTTACCCTTTTCAATAATGAACACTTCAAGGGCTTTCTGTCTGTTGACTTTCCCTTCACAGACTCGTTATGAATAAGAACTAATTAAAGCAACAGGTTCCATAGCAGCAGTCTCCCAGGGGAGCAATCATTAAATATTGAGTTCTAAGTAGGGGTCAACTTTTGAGGTATTTACCTGCATGACACTCATACTGAAACGTTTCAATAACAAGACACAAGATGGCTGTTTACCCTCCATGGTGATCTAGTTTGCTCTCATAATTCCTCATTACCCTTTCCTAATCAAGTCTTGGCACTCACCAGCAGTTCTAAAATAAGCAGCCTTATTGTAATAATTTCATCTTTATCTATGTGTGATATAGTATCTGTGGTTCATATGTAAAAACGCATTTTAGTTGTATAATTAGCATTATTAAAATTATTACCTTAGCTTTAAAAAAACTGTCTTGTGGTTTGCCTTATCACTGTTATTAAAGGAAATGTTTTTTTTGAGCTCACTCCTTTCTCATTGAGTTTTTCTGATGGGATTTACCTTTAAGAATGTATACCACAATTATATATTAAAACTAATGAACATATTGTTTGCCCTTCTAGCTGGTAAGTCTGAAAATAAAGGCAGGGCATTTGGTTCACATAACGTGCTCATCATATAAACTGTAATTATTTATTTCTATTATAAAAAAGCCTTTCCCTCATTTATGCAATGTGTAAAATGATCCAGTTAGGGTGACTAAATAAGGGAGATATGTGCTCGTAACTATATGCCTCTCAACTAAATAATAAGCAACTTCAAATGCAATATAAATTTCAAAAGTGCTTGTTATCAGGTAGTGTTCTGCTTGTAATTCACTATAGCAGTCTCTCATTCTTCTATACCGCTGCTATTATTATTAATTTGAAACTCAGTGTGTGAAAAGAATTATTATTGTTTTTGTTATTATTATTAATGGAAATAATAACAGCAGGAGTCATCCCCTGCCTGCATGTATATTGGAAAGGGCAAAGAAAAAAGGCTCACTAAGGATGGAAAAAAATTGCATAATGACATTTTACATGCATTTTCATCTTAAATTGGTACATATGTATATATGTGTGTGACAATTACTTGGAGACTGCAGTAAAGCATGTTTTGTTCAAGGTTTTTTCAGAGTAAAAAAGTATTTAAAACCAAACCTTTTACTTGTAGTGATGTGCAGAGCTTTTGACTGAAATCCCTTTGGCAGCAGTAATTCAGAGAGCTAAATGAGCAGGGTGTTTATAATTGTTTTTTTTAAATGCAAACACTTTAATGCTTGTCAAATTTAAAAGCATTTGACAAAGAACAACAGACAGCACCAATGTGAAAATCATTTCAATCAAGAACACATTTTTTTTTCAGATAATAATACTAGAGGCTGAAGAATAGTGTTGGTGTATATTAAGAACCAGGCTGCTTATGTGACATGCCTCTTTTGCTCTCTTATTTCCTAATCACTGCAAGTGTACTTTTAAATCCAAGTCCGACTAATTATACATTTCAGATTTTAAAGTCCTATCAATTGTACTGTAAGTCAAAGTTATTTTTCTGAGACCCATCTTTAAATGGTCGACTTTTAACAAGTCTGCCACTGAAAGGGGGTGAAAATATTGCCTCTCTCCACCCTTACCTAACAAAATAGTGGAACAAGAACCCAATTTCAGTGGGTACGTACAGTATGTCAATTTAAGTATTTTGATTACATGGTTTACTTTACTGCTCCATAAATATACTTAATGTAGTTTGTGACTGTAGTTATGAATCTCATTTTTAATACCTCACATTCACATTTACTAGAACAAAATATTACACGATAAATGCAATGTGACAGTATAAATTCACTGCCCAATCACTAGAGACTTCCCTCACATTAGCACACAGTTTCATTCACTAAATTAACTTCCAATGTACAGTATTTGTTTTATTCTTTTCAAACTCCCCCTATCATTCCTTTGGCCTTCATGAGCTCAGAACATGAGCTGACTGCCTTAATTACAACCACTCCCACTCCCACTAAACAATGCAGCTTTGACATTAGGTTAGTACTTTCTTTCAGACAGACAGTTCAAACTATGGCATTAGGGGCACACTGTAAAACATCATAGCTTCTTGGCTGGTCATTACATATGATATGCCCTGTATGACATATTTCTATGTAAAACTGTCTTTTCTTCTTTAGTTTCAGGTCATTGCATTAAGACATGGGTCCATTTTTATTATGAAGCTGATCTTTGACTACACTTTTGTAAGCCCAATTCCCCTTCAGAGAGACCTCGAAATTCAGGGGAACCTACAAAACATCTTTCAAAACAAATCATTGACATTTTTTAGTTAGTTTCAGAAGAAAACGTTCTATTATAGACCTTCACTTAAAAAAAAACAATCTTCGTGAAATTTTATTTTACAAAAAGCTTCAATGTGGAAAAATATTTTTCTTGTGTTAACTGTAGCTGTTATAGACATGGACCCATGCAACTGATGCAAGAAAACCTGCAGGGCTCTAAACAACGTCTCCTGAGGTGGTCAGTACACTGTCACATTACATCATTTAGAATGTGATACACCTGGAGGTCATGTGATATGGTCTAATTTTAAAGAACAACATTAAAAAATCATAATTAATACTTCTTTAAAGACAGTCACACATTTTTATGTAAACCTGGTGCATTTAATGTCATGCCTATTGGTTTTGTAATGTATGAATTAAGCAAACACAGTATCACACAATCTGATTTCTGACCAGTTACATTTAAGGCTAAGCATGCATTAGGTGTTTCAGGGGTGCTTTACTTTTCCCACATTCACCTGAAACTCACCCCACTGTGAAGGACGGAGGCAGAGCACACAATGAAGAAATGTGTTATACTCGCAATCCAAAGCAGAGCCTGAGAGAAAAAGGAAACGAGTGACACTCACGTTGTTGGAGCGGAGAGAGACCCGTCCTCCACACCGGGCACAGAATTTCGTCTGGCAGTAGGAGCAAATGTGGCCGCAGCCGTCCGCAAATTTGGTTTTGCGACAGATTCCACAGGTTGGAGCATCATCTTTGTGCTCTCCTTGGTATCTCCGTGCTTCTTCCCCAATCTTCCGGACTTGTTCTTTGTAGCTTTCAAATTGTTGGTGCAATCTTCTAATAAGAAGTGGAAGAGGTTTGCTTGTAAGTGGCAGGTTTGATTTCAGACACAATTTGAATACAGTTTTACAGTATACATAACATACAGTGTCTTACAAAGCGAATCATTCCCCTGAAAAGCTTCTACATATTGTTGCTTGTAATTATTAGACTTTCAAATAGGAATTTGTAATCTACTCCAAACTGTTAAGGGTGAACAATTGCCGATAGTATGTAAACAAGTTAGATTTTTGAAAAAAATTAGAAGATTCTCAACTGCTTCAGTTTTCCACACCAATTCCTATGGTACAGCAATCTGTTCAGGTGCGAAAGAATAGTTTAAAAGCTCACAAAATTAGTGTAATGGTCCTTGTCTGTTTGTAATCAAAGTGGTTTAATGTCTCTGTAAGTTCCCTCAGATCAATATTGAATTTCAAGCCACAAGTTGCTTTGCAATACAACAAATCGACCATGAAGACAAAGGAGCTTTCAAAACAAATCAGGGAAAAAGTATTAGAGAGGTGCAGATCGGGAGAAGGTTTCTTATCCCTTTAAGGGAAGTCTACCTTTAAGAAGTGGAATCTGCACAATCACCAAGACACACATAGATCAGGCCACCTTTCCAAACCGAGTAGACAGGCTAGCAGGTAAGTAGGTAGGAATATCCCTGTGAAACCGATAGTGACTCAGAAAGATTTAAAAAATGAGAGTCACTATTCAGACATCGACAATATCCTGGTCCTAAAGCTGACTTATCTGGGTGAACAAGAAGAGAGAAGCCTTTACTGAAAAATACTCATCTGAAATCTCTTGTAAGATTTTATACTACAGAAATGTGACAGAAGGTTTTAAGGTCAGATGAGACAAAAAATGAAGTTTTAAACTTCTGGTCTAAATGCAATGTGCTATGCCTAGAGTACGCCTATCGTACACATCACCCAGTTTGCACTGTCCAATCTGTAAACTATGGTGATGGCAGCATCATGTTATTAGAATGCTCTTCTACTGAAACACATAAAAAATGTTCCCTGGCAAATCAATATGTTAAAAAATGACAAACTCAACCACTAGGATAATAACCTTCCACAGAACATCACCAAAAACAATATAAAACAGCACCTATGAGCTGTTCGAGCTCCACAAGTGTTTGACCCACCTAAAAAATAAAACACGGTAATTTTTGACTTCTTAGGTGAATGTCTACAGATAATATCATCACGGAACAGCACTTATCCCTTAGTAAGAAATTCTGTAAAAATATTTTAAGACTGTATGCTAGATTTCCATAATCTAATTTGGCACAGAAAAAAAGTCTTCATTTGATAAGGCATGTCCTTCCATCGAACAGAACATAAACTACAACAGACCAGATGAACCTCTGCACTTGCAGATAGCACCACAATACAGGAAACTGGGTTGAAACAAAGTATAGCTGTACATTAGGCAGAGGTGCATGGCGAAAACAGATTGTTTTTCTGACAATTTTTTAGCTGAAAATATTGTCAAGAAAAGCCTTTGTTGCAGTGGCAGTCAGCCTCAAGCGATGTTAATGAAAATGTTTCAGGCAGTCTATGAAAAAAAACTTATAAGAAAGTGAGAAGAATCTTTATTCCCCACTTGGTTTTCTCGATGTAAAAATAACCTTTTGTGAAATGCAAATTAACCACAGTCTCTACATGAACTGGCATCTGATAATTTCCAACGAAGGCAAAACATTCACAAAGGAATAAAGCATTAGCATAAAATTTCTCTAAATTAAGGTATGCTGCAAGCTTTAATTACCACTGGAAGGATGTAGATATTGTGCAGGTCCCTTGCAATGTAAATACTATGCAAGCTAACTGTACTCTCTACCAATGAATTTTAAAAGATCTGTCAAAAAAGAAAAGCCAGCATGTCCTGAGACAAGGCTAAATGAATTAAGTGGTGTCCATTTTAAGTTTATTAAGACATATTATAATGCAGTATCCACAAAGCAGCTCCACACTTATGCTTTTTATTTAATTCCTTTGCTGTTTAAAACTCAATTTAACATTGCTATTTGATTAGTATATTTTTTTCTGAAAATTAAAAACATTTGTGTCTCTAACCACAGATTTTCTGGTATTGTGTACACTGCCTGAACTTTAAACAAATGGATCAAAACTAAATCTAAAGCAGAACTGAAACCCTAGTTCTAAAAACAAAACAACAAGTATCTGTCTCATTTGAATATTATTCATTCCAACAACAGTTCATCCAACAAGTACTGTATATAATGAAAATGGCTATACTGTACCATGTTGTCCCCTATATTAAAATCATTATCTACCAAGCAATTCAAAAATGAGAAGATACTATGATCTGCATAGAATATTGTGTCTGTCTGGAAATACATTCTCAAATGGATCTATTAATGTTCTGCCTTCATTAATCCAAGAGGGTAATTTAACCTAGAGATGTCAGGACTCATTATTATCTACAGTAAAAGACCCAAAGCAAACTGGGCTTACAAGCATTCCAAAAAGCATTTTCCAAGTTAAAAGCCCACTCACTGAAACCTGCCAAGTTTCAGTGAAACAAAAAATGTCCATTAGCAAGTCATTCTGCAACTGGAGTATCTTAAAAGGTGTTTTACTCTTAAGAATAATGTTGCACCTGTTTTATTTAGGCTTGCTGGCAGCAAAACACAAAAGTATTATAAAAAGATCTTCACTGCTATGAAGTACCTCAGCACCCCACCTTGGGATTTCAAATGTGCTGTTATCTGTAAATACAACATGTATCCTAAAACGCTGTACAACTTCAATTCAGTATCGAAGTCGGTCTTCATGCAATTTATTTGTACTTCTACTGAATTCCCAATCTTGAATCATCATCATGAATCTTGATGAGCACAGGATCTCTCTCTAATGGCTTCCAACACATTTCACAGGATAACAACAGTGATATCGTTCTGCAATCTATCTTTAACTGTGCTTGCAGTTCACACACAAAAGAATTAGTCTGATGCACCATGTGTATAAGGTTTCATTCACTTCCACCTTGAATGTGCCTCTGGTCAATGTAAGTAATGGAAATGTTTTATTAGGATTCTAGTCTTCACTGACTTCATTTTCTCATGTTGTTTATTGTGGGGGAGGGGGTGCATTAAAAAAGAAATCTGATTCAACAACATTTCTATTTATACTAAAATGCTCAATACTGTTTTAGATTTCCCTGCCTTCTACAATTATTTATAGAACAAATGCTGGTTTTACTTATTTTGTCACAACACCTAATAATAACTATACTTTAAATACCACATATAGTCATTTTCAAGGGCATTATTTAATATTATGATAATGATTAAAACAAACAGGCAATACAAATGTTAATATGTTGAGGCTGATTGTCTTCTGTGTTTATTACAAAGATAACTGACTGCCTGTTTAAAGATCCAGAAGCACAAATGGGCCTCAGTTCAATAATTAGTATTTTTATGAACCTTATACTAAGAGATCTGCTTCCTTGTGTTTATTCATTCTGTTGATCTACCTGCTTTTTAAAAGATATTGAGAACACATTTCAGGAAAAGAAAGAGAGCTCTATTGATCATAATCATGTTCAGTTGATCTTTTATTAATAATTATGAGTTTTTAAAAAAGCAATTTTATTGAAGTGTTACCAAGAAAGCTTGCTTGTTTAATAAAGCAATAAAGACATTCATGCAATATATTGCATTTGTACTATCACTCCCCAAACTCATTTTTTGTGTAATGTTTATACAACATATATTCAATATGTAAAACTGAACTATAAAATACAGTATATCATGTAAAGACTACTAGCTTGTTTTACCAGCATGATTCAATTAAAAATATATTTAACACTGATTACTAAAATTCATTTTTATCTTTGCAAAGTTCTTCAAAGTGTAAAACAATTTTAATTAAGCTAAAGATAAAAAATCATGTACTTTAATCCTTTCCATTATCAGCAGACACAACTAAATTCTGAAAGCTACTTAAGAAATTTTAATTTAATACAACAAAACATTTCAAAGATTTGCAAAAGGCTTGATATTTGACTTGTCCAATGATTGTGTTGGTGTGGGCTTTATAGTTTTTTTAGCACTGTCCCAGTTAATCAACAACACTTCATTAAAGAAGTGAAAATTAGACTTTGCTGTTCCCTACTCCTTGTTTTTTTATAGCTGCTGTGTCAATTTTTCCAAAAGGTAATTCTGCTACAGTATACATAAACAAAGGAATGCTTAGTGTGCATAATGATTCAACTACACTGATCCATCACAAAAGGTCAGAAGAGAAACTTAAGTACCTCTCAAACATCACACAAAGACTATGTGCTGCAAAATTCTATGCACATTTTAAAACTTTAAATTATAATTATTTCTGTCTTCCCTCTGCTGACTGCTGACTATGTGCATGCTAAACACCTACTCAGACTGTCAGCACCTCATCACAGACTGGACTTATTTCAGGCAATGTAACATCCCACTTAGACTCCTTCCATACGGGAAGAGTAAACAAGACTCCTACTCAAGCAATAGAAATGTTAGTCTTCAATGTCATTTTTTAAGCGTCCACTTATGGATACAGACCAAATGTACTACAATGACTTCACTACAAGGATCTACAAAGTGATAAGATTTTAAAACAACACAAAGACCAACCACATGGGATGAAAAACAATACATACAGATTGAGCTCAATTTTTAGGTATTTGAAGGAGGAATGCAAGTTCACCTTTTAAACAAAGTTAGTCTCTCTTGACCCCTGCATGCTTCTATTGGCAGTGAATGCAGAAAGCATACACCTGCAGACATGTGCAACAGTGAAGACAATCAATATCAGCTGCTTATTTTAGACATTTTAAAGTCCCTGAAAGCTTATCAATACAACACAGCTGGATCTACCGACACAACAAGCATATGGCCTTCCCTGATAGAGACAGAAATAGCACACTCCTTTGAAAAAACAAATAAAAACTTTATACTGACGCTAGTGTTCTGTTCCTATTACACAGTAACATTTTGACATTAATTAAATTTAATTTCACACATCAGGAAATGAACACTTTTGTTTTTCTGTGTTTCAACATGTTCCTTCCACTGCTTCATCACACTGCAGTGCACTTCCGCTCTTGAAAGCCTGTAACTTCTGTTTCAATTGACTGGAGTCTCAGTAGTAGATGTCTCCCTCTCTGGATAGGCCTATACTCTGGGACCTGCTGAGACCTCACAGTGTTGCCTGGTAAAAAATGGTACTCAAGTACACCCACTCACTCGTTCATTTCAGTTCATTTAGCCTGGTATTCACATGATCAATGGAACAAGAGCAGCTTTCACTTTAAAAGAAGTCTTCCTCTATTCCATTGGTTCTTAGCCTGGGGTGCACATAATGTACAACCTGGGGGTGCAAGATGCCCTTTCTGGCAGTGTGAGACAAGCCAGATTTTTTAGAAGACTAATCATCAAAAACAAACATTAAGCACAAGCATGTAAAGAACAATGTAGGAACAACTACTTTTTTCATCATACTTAGATGTTTTAATGCAAATTCACCTTTAAAAATAAAGTGTGTTATTTTTCACATTTTCTTAATATTACTGCACAGTTAAAATAAATATATAAGTTTAAAACAGTGTATTTTTTCATGCATTTTTTATTTTATTGCAAAATAAAAATATTTATATTTCCTTCATTCTATAGTTATGATGTATCTTAGGTTTAAAGAGCTTACCTACTATAACAATTTTTGAACATATTGTGATAAGCAAAGCTGTGCAGGCTGCAGTAAAGGTTAAGAACCACCACTTTATTTGGTCATTCATGTTTCAAACTGCATGTCCCGCCTTTCATGAGACCTTTTATTTTAAAAAACATATAATGTATCACCATACCAACAGAAGCAATATCTATAAAGTCCCTTTTAACAGATCACAAGGAAAAAAAACTTGATTAGTAAGTCAGCTTTTAAATTATATTAACCTCTGATATTTGCATGATTGACTCCATTCATCAATTCTAATTTGCCATTAAGGACCTCCCTGCTTAAATCTTCTTGTGTTGACATTTATGAATCTGTTTCAGACTATTAATAATTCCTGTTTAGTTGTTGTTAAGTGCCTTCCTTTAATGAGATTCACCTCATAAAGTCACATAATAAAAATAATATATGCTATCAACTGCTACATTAGTTAATAGAGCATTGCAGGTTGAGACTCCTAAGTTCCATACCTTACCTTTTAAGTTATGTAACATTTTAAATTGTTCCACAAAAAATTATTAAGTTAGAGAAGCCAAATTAAGTATATGAAGTAAGTGAAATTTACTGTGAATGTTACTTCTACAAAGGGCCTAAATTGACTAGAAATATTTGACAATTGGTTTCAATAATCATTTGTTACATTTTTAACGTCTCTCAGTATATAAAGTAACTCAGAACTAAGCATTAAGATGTAGTTGTCCATGTTCACAACAATATTTTAAATAGGATTTCACCATACTGCTCTTCAAGACTTGAAAAACAGTAATAATCAACAGCTGCGTTTATCTAGGCAAAAACTATCTGGTGCTGTTTGCAAGTGAATTTATTACCACAAAGCACATACCATCAGCTGTGAGAGCTCTGGCCTTTCAGCTTACAGTAAGTCTTTCTTCTTGCTAATTATAATTCACTGTCTCCTGAACAGCTGATCGGTTCACAGTAGAAGTGTTGACTTTAAAGTGGAATTTCAAACCTTGATCATACAGTACCAATACATGCCTCACACACTGCAAAACAAGCTGCATCTGTCTCCTTTTCATTATTATACTTTAACTACTTGGTTTAACAAGTAAATAATGAATAAATGATGAAACACTCTGATCTTGACCAGCCTGATAAACCAGCAACTACACAGGTGAGTCAGGAAAGCCAGACATCCTGGAGACTTGCTAAATTTGAGCGATCTGTCTCTGGGTGTTGAGAAAGCTAGATCTCTGCTACAGTGTATTTTTACTGTGTCTCTATTCTAGCAGTCCTCACTATCATCGGAATCATGTAGTATATTGTGGATAACTGCAAAAAAAGAAATTAAGACGCTGGTAAACTTAAAAATAATGAGGGTTTGAGTATGTAGAGTTCAGTTGTAAAGATGCACTAATTATGTCAACATCAGCCCCCACCACTGGTGAACAAATGAGCTCAGGTTTCAAAACAGAAGCATGCCATTTTCCTTTTATCTCTTTTTGCTAAATACAGCAGACGACTGCTGACCTAAAATGAACAATTTTGTCCAGGAGGGCTCTAGTTCAAAGGAGAAAAAAAAACCGTGTCCAGTCCTCACTGTCAGCACCATGCTTGTTTAGCCTGGCTAGCTTTTGAGGCTTCTTCTGCTTACATAAGCACTTCCACTGAGTCTCAGTGCCTCTGTTCAAACTGTGTGGTGGCATATGGCATCAGCAGCAGCCTGAAAACTGAGCCTCACTTGGCTACTAACTGTTGGCAAGCCTCCCTTCTTTTTTTTTTTTTTGCAGGAACTTAACATTGCTGAGTTTACCTTCTCAAATCCTTTCCCCCTGGCCAGGCATGCAGTAATACAGTGCTATTCCAGAGCTCTCACACGGCTGTTTCATTCTGCACACTGAATTTGACATGCACTAGCCTCTTACAATCACCCACTGTCCAGGCCAAGTCACCCTTGAAACCTCAAAAAACAATCCTATTACTGCTACAGACTAAAAGCATAAGTTTAGGCAACCAATAAAGGACAAAAAAGGTACATTTTTGGACAGGTATTATATAACTCAATAGTTAGAAAAGAGCAGTGGTGATGATTGCATTTATATAGGATGCTCTAATTACACAATGAATCACAGCATTAGCTGTACATATTTTTTAAAAGCAGGAGATTACTAACAGGACTTCAGCATATTAGATTTGATTTTAAAACAAATATACTGTACTGCAAATGAGTCCTTCATGCGAATGTTGAATGTACACTATCACATTCTCATCCTGCATGAAAGCCCTTGTAATACAGACAACATGATGATTGTCCTGCTGGAATGCCTCAGGATGAGGCAGCAGGAAGTGAGGTCCCAGGTATTCGTCCCTGTAGCGCCTTGTAACAGTTAGGTTGCCATCAAGTGGAGTTCTGTGGAGACCAGACACTCCTGCCCTGACTTTCACACTTGGTCTGCTATACACATAATACCCATCATCACACATCCAGCCATTTTATAATACAGGGTTACAGGGGAGCTGTAGCCTATCTTGGCAAGCAACAGGCTCAAGGCAGTTTACACCCTGGACAGGACACCAGTCACTTGCAGGGCACACACACACACACACTCATCAGGGCCAATTCTTCCCAGAAGGCAATTAACCTACCAGTATGTCTTTGGACTGTGGGAGGGGACCTGAGCAGCAGGAGAAAACCCACAGGAACCCAAGGAGAACATAAAAACGCCAAGCAGATATCATCCCAGATCTGAAATTGAACCCAGGGCCCTGGTGCTGTGAGGCAGCAATGCTAACCACTGTGTCAACATGCCACCCTATCATCACATATCACGATTTAAATGTATTAATATTAATTCGCTCTTCACTGAATATCAATGCTACAGAATTTTTATTTACTATACATGCTCAAAAGGGAGGAATGAGAAATCAAAAGACAATTCCTTCCCCTTTAGTTTTGTGATTGAATGAAGAGTGAATTAATATTTGTTCCCATAATTAATTGCAAATGCTACTTTTTCTAGCCCCAGCCTTTTCCTATTATTAGCATGTTCTATGCTGAGTGATGTGCACAAATCCTAGGTTCACAGTTAAAGAGGACTCCACCTTGGTCTGTTGCAACAATGATCAACGTTTGTTGATCACAGACTAGACTGTGTGGTCATCTTGCCAGCCACCAATAAGTGTTCAGGACCAGTCAACCATTTCTGCTGTGGAAGTGGAAATGAGAAAACAAGATATGTAGGGTAAATACTGTATTAGAATGTGTTGAATTTGGAAATACATTATGACTCATTACCTACCATTGCCAGCTGGGGTTTGGCTTTAATTTCCTACCAGGTTAAAAATTTCTGTGAACACCTCAGATGGCAAGCAAAAGAGCAATGCTTTAGTTCACCCTCCAACATACCAATGGCACAAAGGTATTTTACTCTTAATATTAGATACTTTCTTGTTTTTTCTTTCTTGCTTTTCCCAGGTTTAACATTAAACACGTTAAATCACCTCATCACTTGTGCCTGATCTACTCTTTTACATATGAGCTAAATTATGCTTATGCAACAGTCTAAGTCACCTGAGTGTGCCACGATTGGTCTTGAATGATAAATGAATTAAAATGGCCTCAAATGCATTTAATCAATATTCAAATTCTCTATACATTTTTGTCTATAAACATGTAGAAACTAAATAATAAGTTTCTTCTGTTGCTCAGTATACAAGTGCATGTAGATAAGTCTTAAACAACATTTTCCTCTCTGGGAAATAATGGCACATCATTAATCATTGTTCAAAACAAGCCGGCTGAACACCACCATGAGACTGTAGCCTTTTGCCTCAGAAAAAACATTTTTAAATACATACTTTTTCATTCAAGTCCCTGAAGGATACTACAGCCGAGTTTTAAGTATACAGCGCTATGACCTAATCTGACTGTGTAACTATAAAGTACTGTATAAGTGGAGTAACTTTTTTGTCACAATGTCTTTTGATTAGTTTTTATCTTCTGTGATGGGCAATCAGGGAGATTACCTTTTTACTATTGGCAGTTATGGGAGTTGCATCATATAGATAGGTACCATAACATCAAAAGCAGCAACTTTAAAATCCAAAAGAGAAAAGGATTTGGTACTTCTAATTTTTCAGACTCTACTTGGCAACCCTGAATTTAAAAATGAAACACTTCTGAAAATGGCATGGCTATTTTAAAATAAAATTACTCATCCTTGTGATACAATGCTAAGAATGGTAGACGATTATGCAATACTCTGCACACAGAGGAGGTAGTATTCAAAATGCTTCATCATTAGGATAGACACCATTAGCAGTTGCACTAGGTTGACTATTTTTTGCACTAGGTGAAGAAAAGAAGACCATTCTGCCCATCTGTCCTGTTGGGTAGTTAGTAGCTTACTTGATTCAAGGATCTCATCCAGCCACTTCTTGAAGGAAACCAATGCATTGATTTCAACCACATGGCTGGGTAGCCTGTTCCATACTCTCATAACCCTTTACGTAAAGAAGCAGCTCCAGTTCGTGGTTGCACAGTATGTGCACTTCCATGTAGTTTTACTTGTTTCCTCTTGTTCATGTTTCATTCTTGTTAATTCTGACGTCCACTGCATTAAAGTTGACTTCTTTTAATTTTAATTCCTTATTAGTATCAGGTCATCTAATACTCATCTCTTTTCAAGACGAAAAAAGGTTCAGCCAGCTGGTTTCTTAAGTCCTGCATCAGGTTGGACTGATTCTAGAAAACCAATGTCTTTTTTTTTAAAGTGGTAACAAGAATTATACAAAATATTCTTAATGAGCCCTAAACATACATTGTACTATTTTAACATTACATCCCTTAATAGCTAGCTAGGATATTTGCCTATAGATTGGAAAATTGCAAATGTAACATCAAGACATAAGAAAAGGAACAAAAACTGAACCAGGAATATATAGACCAATCAGTCTTATATCTGTCTGTTAGTAGTACAGTTTTGAAAAGTTAGAATAGTTAAACTAGAAGAATATTCAACTAAAAACAGAATTATTCAACTAAAAACAATAAGAACCCAAGGACACTGTATGGTATGTATGTGTACAAATGGATCAAGAACTAGCTCACAAACAGCAGCACATCATGTTAATTAGCAAAACCTCTGGCAAATTTAACCAGTGGTGTACCACTCAGTCATTCTTCCAGTTTTTAATTGACCATTTAGATTCTGGAATCATTAGATAACTTTCATATGATACAATTTATGTTTAGGGATTAGCATCATCTAGTCCAGAAGAGAAGCAGGAAATTACTTTTGTGAATAATGTTGTAAAGCAAAAAATTTCCAAAATGAGATGTAAACCAAAGTCGCTGTGATTAATTCAACATACCTTGTTCTGTGATTTTTTGAGCCATTCCTATAATGTGAAATAAAAAGCCTGTGTACCAAACAAAATACATTTAAAAGGAGCCAATATGAAAAAATGTAGAGCAGTTTAGAAGTGCAAATTATAGTCTAAATGTCTCCTACAGTCAGCACGATGTAAATCTAAATTTATATCTTATTCCTTTAACTGTATTTTTCAGCTGAATAGACTCTGGTAAATACTTACCGGGGGGGAATACCTTATTAAGATGCTTGACCAGAAATCCCAGGAAACTCTTTGGAGTTCAATACTAAGTACGTCATGTGACACATACATTCCTCCCACAGGACAGGTACAGAATACAGAACACGAAGAAATGTCCTCATTATGCCACAAACAACACTGCACTAGAGAACGTCGCTGGCTTTCACCATCCATCTCACAGACTTTTTTTCAAAGGGATTACTACAGCCTGACTTCGAAGTTAGACATTGCCTGATTTTTAATTAGAGTGTAAAACCAAACGTGACTTTTTTTCTATTCCTGTAGTCAAGTTTAACGTGTGTACAAAATAAAACCTTTCGGTGTGCATACCTTGAACAGATTTTGGAAATGGCAAAACGCTTTCTATTACTGTCCTTAGTACAGTACCAGTGTGAGATTATTTCAAGCGTTACATGAGCATAGTACATTTTGGATCCAGGAAGGTATATTTAGCTTCTAAGTCTCAAGTTTATAGAAATATAAGAAAGTACCACTGCACCTCCTGCTATACACACCTCACTGCAGCTCGATTCAGAACTGTCAGAATGCATGGTGCTACCCTGCATAGTGTGTGCGGTTAATTAACACCTCTATAAATATGCTGCAATGAGGGACTACTATTTCTGTTCCTCCGCCAACAAAGGTTCTGTGAAGTGGTGCAGAAATGTAAAACAAGTTTAAGAATTTAACCTTCAAATACCCATCGGATCCAGGAAGGACAAGTATCAGGTGCAACCTGAGTTCACAGCTGGAGTTTATGAAGTAAATACAGATAACAGAATAGAAATCTTCAGACGATTAATGTGCATAAAATTATTTTTAAAATTAACAGTGACAGTATCTGTACAGTTACTGTTTTAAAAAATAGGCTACTGTTTTATGCGTTTTGCATGTAGAACTTCCTGTCTCAACCAAAACTGTCTGATCTTAAGAAGTTAAGGAGTTAGTTCTAACTAGGGTGGAACAGTTGGTAGATAGGTCAAGAACAGTTGTATATTACATCTCATTACTTAACCTACATCCTCCAGACTTCGAAACCAATTTGAAATAAAGACTGAAGAAAAACAAGTCTTTCTTTGGACAGCTGGGGCTTAATGTAGATGACAGAAGAAGAAACCTACTTTCTACTCAGGGAAATCACAGTGGATGCTATTTGTAAGCCACCTTAAATCACTCTAACACAGGGAATGGGCTCTGAGGTTACAAACAAAGCACTGTGTGACTTTAAGCCTACCATGTGTTCAAAAAGTGTTTAAGTTGTTCTGGGAAAATAATTAACCTGCACTGGATCCAGCAATATGGACAAAAGACAGTGTTCAGAAACAGAAAAGGTGTTTACTCTGGCCTTTTCTGATGTAAAACACAGACAAGGGGATTTTCAAAGGTTTTTGGTGTGGTGCATATAATAAAAAGCTCTAGATTTGCTGCAAGTCACTATACTACTTTCGAACTATGTATTGCCACAAATCCAGCAAGATTGAGACATATAAATGTGAAAACCTAAACTAAAATTAGTATTTGAATTTACTTTAAAATAATTTTGAGATTTAAAATAGATTGGAAAGAGAAAATGCAGAGCAAATTGTGTACTTAAGCTAAATAGTTTAAACATCTGCATCTCTTAATATACTTGTTTGTAGTTTTCAGTTTCCACATGAAATACAGCCTTTTTTACCTTCAAAACCTACCAAATCACAGATCAGCAGAGTCAGTTTACAGCTATTATTTACATTAAGGTCAAATTTAAAATGTTAAAATAATTAATTATTGTTTCCATATAGACTATATACCAACCTGATTCAGAACTGCCTCTTGTTTGGAGATTCTGTTTTCTAGCCACAGGTTCTGTACTGGGTAGCACTGTGACAAAGTGGTTAGCATTGCTGTATCACAGCACTGAGGCTCTGGGTTCAATTCTGGATCTGGGGTGCTATCTGCACAGAATTTGTACAGTATGTTCTCCCTGTGTTTGTGTGGGTTTCCTTTAGGTGTTCCGCTTTCCTTCTATAGTCCAAAACCATACTGGACAACTGGCCCTGGTGTGAGTGTTTGCATGTGTTTGTATCGTTGTGTCTGCACTGCAATGGACTTGTGGACTTGTGTTACCTGCCTTGCATCCATTGCTCCCCCATGACTCTGAAATGGTTAGAAAATGGATGGGTGGAACTTTTATACTCTTATGGAAAAGAATAAGACCCATGAACATGCACCTGAAAAAACATTTGTCATGTAACAAGCTGCAGTCTTCATAGCAACTGACAGGTGAGTTAGCGCCTACTGGAGGAGCAGTGCATCTCTCACAGGTGTCATTGTAAGCCTTCAGGAGCACAACAAGTCACAGGGATTTGCGGTTTGCCGTAAAGACAAGACAGCCCTCGCTTCAGTCCAGCCAGCTGGGGATTCCTGGTCATAGTCATCTAGTGACGTGATCCAGGCTTAAACTTCCGATAACTGGATTATACATTTGCCCTGCGATTTAGGCGAAAACCGGTACTAATTTAGATGTTTATGTGTTTTTGAAAAAAAGGTTGTGGTACCCATTGGCAGAACACGTAAATATGTATCTTTTCAATATGAGAAGCTCACACATACACAAGGCAAAAAAAAAGGTTACAAGACGTTCACGTACTATGCAACTGTTTCATGGGGATAGAAAATGACTAAATCCACCTACATTCACATTTGTGCTAAGAATTTTTATGCTGCAGTTTAGTAATAGATAAAAGACTTTATTTATACAGTAGCCCTGCTTTATTCTTTGACAAGCAAATTCCTAGTGATGAATTCTGACTTGCCGAGTCAGTCACCAGGCCCCCCCTTAGAAACCCTCAGTCAAATGAATGGACTTGCCCTGGCCTGAGGACCAGATAGGCTTCCAAATCTCCCCTGGCTACAACAATCCCCAAATCTAAATTCTATTCAATTCTGCCACAACCAGCAGAACATGCAATTTAATGCACTAGACTAGAACAATACAGGAATCTCTGAAACCTTTTTGAAAACAGGCCTAGTCTTGTCTGAACTGTTATTGCTACTCAAACTAACCCGAAAAGATCAGTGATTGGTCTTCATATCCAGATAGTTATTATAGTTAGTAGTTAGTAACTCATTTTTTTACTATTGTAAATATGTAATCTTTAGAAGTAGGCATCTTATACTGATGATAGACAACAACCAGTAGGAGAAGATCCATTAGTTAATATATACATTTTAGGTTTATAACCTAACTGCTGAAACTGCTGTTAAATCGAAAAATCACCTATATATATATGTTATTGAATTATTATTATAATACTATTGTTTTGACAGCATTATTCCAATTAAATAATTTAATCTGGTTTGAATACATTTATTAAAGGAAAAAAGATTTATACAAATGTATAAAATAGAGCAAAATAGTTTCATGTGTTAACACTTTTGCTTTCATAGGCTTCCTATTCCAAGTTGACCAAAAAGGAAACAGAAGACAGATGGAACAGGAGATTGATGAACTGCCAGCAGTCTAAATGATAGAATATAGAATTCCCTGGACCACTCTCTCCATATGGCTATACAGTATACTGGTGGTGTTCTTTGCATATACAGTAAAACAGCCATTTAAAAAACTATGTCAAGTCACGCAAGCAGCTCAAATCATTTTCTGCATGCAAATTATACTATTTAGTGTTTTGAATAAGACTCTTTTCAAACCATTTGCTTGTAAACTTGACGAGCACTGTTGCATCCAAAAAGATGCCTCTGAGTATGCCCAACACTTACTAATAGCAGTGGGAAGAACAAAAGGCTAAACAGTGCCTGAGGGTGGAACACTGCAGCTTAAAGACTGAAATTTTAGATGTCTTTTTCTGCAAGAACAATGCCCACCTAAATCTTAAAAACTGACATTTGATATATCTTTTCTACCTCCATACTTTTGTTTTTCTATCTTTAGTTTTCTTCCCATAGCTACTGAAATGTTATTGTCTGTTTTCTTCCTCATTTATTTTTAGCCTGGGTTTTGTAACCAAAAGATCATTAAAATTCAGACCTCAATCTCACACACCGTGTACTGTAGCATTTAAGATTCTCAGCTTCTTTTCCACAGCTGCTACTCCCCAGAATCTCTCTTCTTCGAGCAATCTATATTCTCAGAGCCCGTGACGCCATTATGGCGTCTAAAAGCATCACTTCCGGATTCCTTGATCCCTGAGTCTTTGTATAATACCACAGACACAAAAGAGTCTAAAAATATTAGATACTTAAATAGATCCAGACTTATAATTTTAGGAAGTGCTTTTGACAGCTAAAGCCATTCAGGTTTAGCTTGTAAATTTCATTTTTTATCACTCTTATTTTAAATTTGATATTTTCCTTTCATGTGTCAAAAATCTGATCAAATTGACTCCTCAGTATTATTTACTACAACCAACAAAAACTGACCCAAAAAACTTCCACAAAATATTCCAAATAACCATCCAGCATCACTTAACCCTGATTATAACAAAGAAAACTGGATTGAGGGAAAAAATAAATAGGATTATGCAGGTTTCAAGTAATATACTGGGCATCAAAGGAAACCCTATCACTCTGTGTAACCATATATGTTTTTAGAATATAATATATACATTGTAAATTGATTAAATGCTTGGTAGAGATTATTGATTAAATGTTTTTGGAATCATTATGATCCATTGATCATTCATGATTGACTGTAATATGTTTTTTACTGTACTTAATAAGCACTAAATCAAGTAATGATTTATTTCAGAATTAACCTGATACAGGTTATGTGGTGATTTAACTTAAGGCTCAGTGTAGACAGACACCTGATGAATGTCATGGACTGTAGCACTTATAACACCTCAATTGCTGTGTACAAGAGACCAGTCAATGGTATGGTGCAAGAACGATGGTCTGAACAGGATTCCCTACTTCTACAGAACTACTTTATGGTACTGATTAACAGTGACCTGACTGCATGGTGTTACAATGATGAAACCTTTTACTCTCAATGTTGTCATCAACATCATTCCAGAAGAATAACCCAAGACCTAATTGTAAAAACTGGTAACAATGTTTGGGTTTTTTTGCAAAATGAGAATGCAGAATCTATGCCATGGATATAATATAGACAAGACAGAAATATCTGTGGAATGAGCTGGGATGATGCAGTATGTGGCATCTAGAGCTCAGAGACCAGTGAACAGGCACAAAGAATGGAAATTCCACCAAACATCGTATGCAACCTGGTAGTGAGCATGTGTCACAGATGTATAGTACAAGTTGTATTGTTTCCAACATTAGCCACACACACTACTAGCCTGTGACTTTAACAGTTTAACAGCAGAACCCCTCCTCCCCCCCCCCACCCCGATGACAGATGTTAATCGGTATAGTGAACTTACCTGTATCGTGTCCGATCAATAAAACGTGAGTTTCCCTGCTACAATACAGATTTCGCCATTTTCCTGATATGAGCTTTGTGAATTTGCTACAGTAATAAATGACAAGTTGCTTCTGTAGAGTGATGTAATCAGAACAGTGTAACTGTTGACATATGGAGACTTTTCTGAATACAACTTACAGTACATCCATCCATTTTCTAACCACTTTATCCAATAAGGGTGGCAGGGGAGCAAGCAGTGGGCAGAAGGCAGTACACACCATGGATGGGACACCAGTCCATCCATCACAGGTCAAAAACACACACTTACTCCAGGGTCAGTTTTTCCAGAAGCCAAATAAACTAACAGTACATCCTTGGAATGTGGGAGGAAACTGGAGCATCAGGACAAAACCTATGCAAGCATAAGGAGAACATACAAACTTCGCGCAGATAGCACTCCAGATTCAGAATTGGACCCGGGGTCCCAGCGCTGTGAGGCAGCAAAACTAACCACTGTGCCACATGCCACGCACTTTATACCACCCTTCATTATTAATTACCTCATCTACGGCGGAAAGACATTCAACATGGTTATGGAACTCTAGGCTGCTTGTAAAGCTGGGATGAGGAACCTAGTGTGTAGTTGTGCATTAGAGCGACAAGATACAAAATGAAATGAAAATGATGTTTTTTTTAAACTATGATTATCTTCAATTTCAAATAAGTGCATGCCTAGCAGCAATGATAATATCCAGCCAAAAAGCAAACTGAAAAACTATCTGTAATTGTAAAATCCCCAAACGTTAGCCAAATCTCTGAAATGCCCAAATCAAGGTCTAAACACAAACACATGGTCTAAGAAAAGGGAATGCACAGTTATGGTTTAGGAAGTGTAAGTAGAACTCTAGTGTTTTATTCTATTACTTTAAACAGGACTTAGATTACCACTAAAGATAAAATACACAGTCTAATGCTTTGTTACACAATTCCCTTTCATATCTATTAAGGATTATTCACAAAGTTATTTAAACTGAAGGGACCTACAAACAACTCACTATTGTGCCACCTAGTGGGGTAAAATGAAGTATCTGAAGTATGCATTCTGCAAAGAAGAAAAAGCAAATACCTAAATGTCAGAGAAAAATGTTTTCAATAACTCCATAAACTGCATCAAGATTAGTAAAGACGGAGTCAAATCTAAGCTTCATTAACCAATATCATTCACAGTTGCACTTAACAAGCATCAGCAGGACACTTTTATTCTGTTTTATTTCTCACTCAGTCATCTAAAATTCGTTTTCAACATACAAAACATTGGCTAACACTGTGGTAAAATATCAGAACCATAGCCCTTTTGGGTAAATTGCTCTGCTAACAGACACGTCCCAGTATCTGTTTTACATTTCACAAATCAAGAAACAAAGACTTCCATTTTAAAATAAAAATCCTGTTACAGGACGCTTGTACATGCACCATGCCTGAAGCATTTAAAACTCCTACTGTGCAGATTACCTTTCAAACAGGATTTCTGGATAACTGTGGGAACCATATACATCACATATGAGAGATATCCTCCTTAATGCTTTCTCCTTGGTTATAGTATACTGTTTAGTTCCATCAGGGTTGTACAAACTCCTTCGATAAAAGCAGGCACTATACTAAAATACTGAAGGTGACGACCAGACTTGATCTCAATTGTCTGGATTGCAGAAGGCAGCATTTCACCATTCAAAGCCCTTAATATTATAGACATAAAACATCCATTAGAATTTGGAAGTGAAGTTTGCTCTATTGCCAATTTCAACTTTCAGAAAGATTGAAAAAGGCAGTAGAGAAAACTTGTTTCTCCAGCAGAAAAAATAAAAATGTAATTTTCAATTAGGGTGCTTCAATCTTTAAAAATAAACTTCTCCTATTAACAAACTGCCAACCACATTATTGGAAGCATTGAGTCACATCTGGCACTTTAGTAACGTTTGCCGTACTATTTATTGGTATATTTTTAGTGATAAAGAATTTCACTAAAAGGCTGAAGTGAACACAGAGGACTTGATAAGTCACTTATTCTCTAACATTATCTTAAATGTCTTGTCCAAGATGATGGCTCACAAATCTGCCAGCTGTCTACCATTACAGCCATTTGGATTAAAAATAAAACAAGTAGCTCTAAACCATCAAATCAATTCTACTCTCATACACTGGAAAACACTGCACAAATCAATATCATTCAACAGAGCTGTTAAAGGCTTTCTCTTCCAAATGTGGGATTCTCTCACATCCTTGAATGGAGCTGTCTTCACCCAAATTTAAATCGTGGAACTATTCACAAAATGCTTACAGTTCATGACCAGAGTCTTCATATGCCCTTGCACAAAGATCTTAACAGTTATGTTTTAAAATGTTGTTTAAACAAGACAGGCAGCATTGATTTGAACCTCGAATGCTCAGTGCCCAATAGGCAGCTTTTATTAGGTAGGTCCTGTAGGAGGTAAAGCCAAAGGAAAGCAGGAGGTTCCTCTGCTCTTCTTTTGTCTGCCCATGGATCAGGGGAAGGTGTTCACAGGAAGTGCCAGTGGGGATGCTTTATGCCCACCTCTGCTTGCATAGGTCCCAGCAAAGCACAGCTATCTTCAGCTGGAAGAGGCAGAGAATTACGAACAAGACCTCTGCGGACTGTGGCCAATAGTCAACTCTGCCTTTTAAGACTAAGATCATCTACCATGTTCCTTGTCCGCCTTATTTACTGTGTTTTTTACAAAAAGCTTATCCCACTGTATAAATTTGTGTCTTCAATTCTCCTAATAAGTGTCTTTATCCTGGCTTTCTATAATAAGACGGGATTCATGTGGGCATGAATCTGCCTTATCTCTTTGAGCCTCTCTGACAAACACATACTGTAAGTGTGTGTCTGGGGGAGGGGGTTAGGGGAATAAAAAAATAAATGGTTGTCATAATACAGGATAAGATGGGTCAACCCCACCCCCTCAACCCTTCATTGCACTTAAAATAAATCAGTAGGCTGCTGGGTTTCCTTTTTTTTTCCAGACAAAGTGCTTCCATCATTCATGTCTCACGCATGGGATGCAACACCATTAGTAGCTGCATATAAAATGCCGTTGGCCTTCCCAGAAGGCCCGGCTTTCCTAGTAATCACAGCACTTGAGAACTCCACAAGCTGGGCAGCTGGCAATCTGCATTGCTTGGTAGGAGACGTACAGTCACAGAGCCACAGGGCTACAGAGTGGGCTACAGTCACAAGTACCTGAAGATTATAAGTTCAGTGTTATAAATAAAAGAGCTTAACAGTACACATCTGTCCAGAAATGAAAAAAACACTCACCACACTGTAATTTGTGAGGTAATGGATGATTTTATTCCGGCAGGCAGTTCCTCTTAGATATCCCTTTTTATACTCTCTTACTCTCATGTGCTAGAAGGCAGCAAAGCAAAAAATAAATCTAAAATTCTTCAGCCATAGCTAATTGTTATTCACAAATACAAATGTGAAGGGTTCAGTAACAAAACTGTTTGCAGTACTGATTAGCAGCAATACTGCAGGAGGCAACAAACAATAACCAATTGCAAGTGTCCTTTTCTGTTTCGTTTGGATCAGCGCCAAATGAAGACTTTACCATTACAAAAAATAAGTTTCACTTGAGTAATGCACTACATAAAGAACATTTTTATGAAGATTTCTGTCAGTTATCAGACGTTAAGAGACCTCTAGAAAATTTACTTTCAGTTTCAATGCGATAACTGAACACAGACCCAGTTTAAGCAAAAATAGCAATGACAGGGTTTTATTAACAGTGCATCCTGTTCATTAAGTAGATTGCTGCCAACATATTAATTAGCCAAATACCTCCGAAATATAATATTTAGTATGGAATATTCTTTGGGCAAGAGCAACCTTGGAAAAAAATCAGAAACGGAAAAAACAGGCAGAGGAGGTTGAGAGCATGGGCATTAAACTTTCATGCTGTTCCGTTCTCAAAGTGCTTCACAGTTCTGTCTCTACAGGGCTGCTACTGCTGACAGACTATCATTTTCTTTACAGAGGTGCTTTCCTCATTAATACACTGCCTGGCTGCTCATCTTTCACCATTTTTTACCTTCTCTTCCATTTATGTTCTGTAACCCAGTCTACCCTTTACTAAAAACACCATTGCAATAGTTACTTAAGTTTATTAATTGTCTTATGTGTTTGGGCATTATATGTACATCACTGATATAACATTTTGGATTATACAGGTGTAGGAAATGTGTGAAAGAGTGTTCATTCCTGATCACTTACGCTCTTTTCTTTAACTGGATAACTGCCAAAAGAAATATAAATCAATTAAAATGTACATGTATGTGAGAGAGCATAAGCCCAGGAAAAAACAGCTTTTGATACCTAATTTATAACTGTCACCCTAGCCTCCTGTAAAGTAATGAGGAACACTGCTAAGAGTTTGAAACTGAATTTCTCTCCTAATGATCTCATTCTTATGTAAATATTGAACTTTGAGCTACACCACATGTTCTGATCTTTACCTTTCCTCTCAAGGCGTATCCGTTCGGCCAGGAAGATGATTATGGACTCAAGTTGCAAGATGATGAAGTTGGATTCAATAAAAGTTTCCACAAATGAGACTAGGTTGTGAAAATGAGGAATGATAACACTCCTCAGACATTTCTGAGGTTAAGCTATGCAATCTCACAATCTTTAATTGTGTGTGTATGTTTTTGGTTAATATAGTTCTTTAAAAAAGTATAAAGAATACTTTTTGTACAGAATATTATAAAATTGCTTATACATCTCTTTAGGGAATGTTGTTCAAAAAAATTCAAATTACCTTTATTGCACAGTGAATTTATCACAGGAATTCTGAAAGGTAGCACACAGTCCAAGCCTTTCCAAGTTTTTTCAAGTCTGAAATTTTGCTGAATTGTGCCTAATTATAAACAATGAATGACATCCTGCATCCTTATTTTCTTTTCTGAGCTTCATACTGTATGTGTGATACAGTATAGCCTTGTCCCTTTTTTGCTTATGAATTTTGGGAGAACATTTATTTCCCAAAACATTATACAGTTTCCCTTCTGAAGATTTCATCACATTTGTGGGGGATCAGTTGTTTTTATTCAAAAGTTTCCAAATGAAAATTAATGCATTCATCATGTATCCCCCCCAAAAACATGAGACTGTTTCTCAGAGATGACCTAGTTATCTCTCACTTCCTAAAAGGGATATTTTTAGGTGATACAAGTGAGATACTCAATTGAAAGAGAGTGAATTTAATGCTTTCAATTCATTTATTACTTGCTGTCTCCCTAAATTAACATTTTCTTTACCAATATCCAATGTCTGGGGTTTTAACAGCAATAGTATTTAAAATTTGCTAAGATATGTGATCAAAGAAGAAAGAATGATTTAATATAAAACTGCTCTAATCAAATAGATTTAAATTACGATTTTTGTCTGCACTGAATTCAGACTCTTCAAGGTCTGAAGTGAATGTGGCATTCAATAATGTGGCATCCAATATTCTTGGATGTATCTTATTTAACTAGGTAAGTTCTAATATATACATTTATAATAGATGCATCAGAATTAATGACTTGCTGTTTATATATTTAGAAACTACATTTTCAACCCCTACACTGAAGTGTTGACAGTAGCTTGAATAGTTTGAAAGGTCAGAACTGTTAAGCACAGAGATTGTGATCCATCTCTCAATGACAGCCCTCTTTCCTAAACCAATAATTAAAAAAAAAATCCAAACTTAGTCATAATGTTCAGGGATCCATCGTACAACTCACCCATAGGTAAAAACAAAAGAAAGACTAATGGGAACAGTCATTCATTTGCTGAGGAATAACCCAGAATCCACATACAGGTTTGCCTTTATAAAGTGCCTTCTGATTGTAGTGCCTCCCTCAATAAACACATTTTTCTACCTGACATTTAAATTTTGCTTTAATTTAAGTTAAAGTATTTAGCTTGTGCTATAATAAAATGCTTGCAGAAAGTTATTTTTTATAAGACTACTGGGTTTGTTTTTTCTGTACCTCTGTATATGTAATTTAAAGGTCTGACCAACACTATATGCAAATAACAGTATCTTAGGTCAGAAGAGTGGCATGGAAAGAAATATAATTAACAATAATAACTGGGAATAATTAACTACAATTTAAGGCATCTAGACAAATCAACATAGTAGCTCAAAACTGCAAATACCTTATTTCCCACATGATTGCAAACAAAATTAAAAACCACAGACAAAAACAAAATTTCCAAAAAACACCTCTGCTTGACTTTTTATATATACTCCTGTTCCAAAGAAAAATACACCATTAGTGGAGAAAAAGATTCTGACAGACACATATTAAAGTTTCTACTGCATTACTAAAAAAACTAAGAAGGAACAATAGGTCTTTGGTGTTTAAAGTACTAAAATAGCATCTAGTTGTTTTACAGAAATACAACACTACAGCATGTGATAATACACACATATCATTCCTTTACTAAATGACAAATGATTGTTTTTTTAATTGTTCATGTCTAAAAATGTAAAAATGTAATTACTCAAGGCTTTGTATTTCAATAAATTCTTTCAAACGTATTTCCCAACTTGCAACGAGTAAAGTCAGCCATAAATAAAGAGGGTACAGATGTACAGTAAAATCTAAGTGCATGGCACACGTTTCTTGAAATTGTTTGTTGGAAATTACAGCAATGAGACTGACAATTAAGCTTTTACTGATTATCAGCAGAATCTTAACTTTATCTTAGAATCAGAAGACCACTAACTACTACAGTATGAGTTTGCTGTGCTGCATTGAGAGATAGTAGATAAGAGAAAGACCCTGTTTTATTGGTCTTTCTCTATTATTACAAGTCTCTTTCATTGGAGGGAAGCACAAACTAATTTCTAACCATAAATAAATCTATATTCCAGATTTGACCAGACATTAAAAAGAAACCCAAGTTCTCAAAAAATGTAAGCAACAATCTGGAATTACTAGTCTTCCACTAAGACATAATTATCTGAAATTTAAGCACACATCACCCTATAATCAACTTATAATACACCTTCTCAGAATTGACTTCATTGTCATATGACTAGAACTGCTTTGTTTTCAAAGCTTGCTGTGTAAAGAACATAATGCCCCAAATCTCAGAGGTTTTCAAATGCAGCACTCATTAACAGATTGTACACCCTTTAAGAAAAACCCAAACAGAGCATTGACAGAGCCGGTCAACAGAAATATTTAAATATTTCACAACCTGCTGCCAGTGAGATTCTATTTTCAGCCCTCATCTGTAATTCAGTGATAACTGCCTTTTGGAACCCTGAAACCTTTGGCTCAGTTTGAACACTTTTTTATTGAAAAATTATCCTTGTAAATATTTAGATTAGTGGCGTGACAGCTAATTTAAAATAATATAATCACAACAAAGAGTTCAACACCCTGAACACTAAACACATACAAAGTCATGTGCTTAGCAACAGAGGCAACTCCTTGGGATTTTTTTTTCCCTCAGATTCATCAGAGAAAACATTTGAAATTTATCAGTTTTGAGAGAATTGGGATCACAATTTGAGGTTTATTTTACTGTAATTTCCTGTTTCTTTCAAAAACTACAAAATAACAATTGTAGCACTTTCAAGCAGGAACACTGATTTGACATTTACATGTAAATTTACATGTATAAAATATTTCATGTTAGGTGCATCTCCACTCACCAGAATAATTTGCCTGAGCACACCACCATTGCAAGGTAAACATTGCGTTTTTATACTGTCAGTCATATTGGGGAAGATTAATGAAGCATAATATTGGGTCAAATGTTCAAAATTCTTGTCTTGTAGGCTATGATTTCATTCCTCTCCTCAATCACAACCTTAACTCTCTGTAATGTTTCTGCCTTAGTGGCTCTTCATCTACAATAAAGGTACTTTGGAAGCTAATCTGGATACAACTTGACTTCTTTTTCATAGTTATACAAGGAGTCCACTTGAATATATAGTATAATTTATATTATAAACTAAGTTAATGGAATAAACTAAGCTATAGGAGTCCAAAGAAGTCATAAATACCAGATCTAATGTGAATGTCTGTAGTATTTAATAACTAACCCTATATACAGTATGAACTAATATTAGAATAGGATTAAATAAAATCAGTACAAGTTCATAGCTGCTAAAACCTGAAAAACAAAGCTTCTAACTTCAATAATTTCATTAGTTCTTTTTTAACTTTAAAAGTATAATCCTTTACCTGGAGAAAAATAAAAAAGAGCAGACTTGCATACAGAATAAAATTTTACTATAGATGTACATCAGTTAAAATCTGAGGCAATTGTGACTCCTTTTCCTCTTTCCTTTAGCTTATTAAGCTGCTTAAGGAAGAAACACTGATTTGAATTGTCTTTCAAACTACCATGCTACAGTCAACTGAATTTCACCTCAAGAGAAATTTACTGTTAAATGGCTCTAATTGCTGTAAACTTGAGCATCCAGCCAGAAATATGGACATACATGTTCAAGTGCTTAGGACTGGTGGTCACTAGCAATGCAGAAAATGCAGAAAGTCTTGCAGTTATTCATTATCACTGTATGGGGAAATAGTTATTTTTCCCAAAAATGTAAGTAATACATCTCATGTTCATTTCTATGGCATGAATTGTGGCCCTAGTTTGTTCTTTCCTGCAGTTCCAACAATAATACCACACTACTCTTATTCTTCTTATTTGTATATTGGCTGGAATTACTAACAGGAAAGAAATTCGTTTCACATATTCAATAATTGTATATGCTGTATACAATTGATTTACCAGTCAAAATGACTGTGCCCCCTAATATGAGATGACACAACAATCAAAGACAGTTTGGCTTATCTGGGAAAAAACAAAAGTCTTAAAATGCCTGCTTCCTTAAGTCCATTCTAATGCAGGATAGACACAAGTGCCTTGGGTTTCTTTTTTGTTCCTTTGCGTTAGTAGGCATGCTCCAAGTTCATAAGCTAACAGAATGCCATCTTTGTCACGTTAACCCAGATACCCATTTTCTTAAAATGCCCAATGGCACTCACTCGATCACAGCAATAAACACTATAGGCTTGCAGAGGTCTATGACATACAGTAAAAGCGTGTGGAAAATGACTCTTGAAATGACCAGGGATGAAGGCTAGCAGTGTATGAATATCCAAGAAGACAATGATGACTTTCTGGTGAAGCGTAAAGCATTTAAAAAGAAGCCTATAAAACATACTTCCCAGAGAAATTAAAAAAACATCTTATGCCTTATCATCCTGCTTCCCTTGCACAAACTAGAGAACCTTTTTTTTTGCCTTGAAGTCGTCTATTAGGAAAAATTTAAATGCCAAACTACAGTTCCCACAGTTATCCAAAATACTTATCTTTCAAAGCGACATCTATTGTGCAGTCATATGTTAAGTGCCTGTTATGAATACTACAACGCAGTATAATATCTATTTCCTATAAAGTATTTTATATTATCACAAATACAATGAACCACAGAAACACATTAAAAAGTTTTCCCAGAAACATTTTTGCACTTTCATTTGCAGATCTTCACTGCGGTGAACAAAACACCATTACACTTCACTGAAACAATAGTGGTCATTTTTTTCTGCGATTAAACATTTGTGGTCAAGTCTCACTAACAATGAAGACATATGCAAAATAAATCTTAGAGATTTCAAATAGTCTTTAAGTAGTAAAGGAGCCTTTTCACAAAAACCTACCACAGAGATAAAGGTTGTCAGACTTTAGCTATATTTGGAATTCTACAAACTTCAGTGCTTATATAACACATTCCACTGTCATAAGATAAAGTACCCTTACAGCATTCGTCACAAATCCATTCCATAGCTAAGCATCCCAGGAAACCATCCCAAAATTCCAAGACTTTCTCTGACAGAACAGAGACTATACTATTAATTAATCAAGTATCCATCAATGAAATGTGTAAATTAATTCAAATGGCATACAGATGAATTTCAAACAAATGCTGTTTCTTTGATCTACAGTATATTGTTTCTTCAGCGTGAACAGCAAAACTATCCCGAATGCCAAATAATACAGTAGATTTTACGACACGATATAATTTATTTTAATAATATAGTAATAAAATTTAAGCTGATATATCTGACAACACAAAGGTTCTATTAAATTTAATCACAAATCACCACTTTTGTGTAAAAAGACAAATGATCAACTAAACAAAGGGAGGGAGGCTTTTTTGTAATGTTCACTCTTACACCATAGTACATGCTTTCAAAAATATCAGAAAACCATCTACTTGATGATTCACTTAACTTTGGTATAGGACAAGGAGTATACCTAAAAAAACCTAGGCAATTAATTATTATTGACTATTTCAGTAATATTCATTGAATCTCATATTACTGAGAGATGGGTATGAGAGAATGTCATTGCCCCTTTGAGGAAATTATTGTGAAGAAACACCCCATGGTAAACAAACAATCAGCATCAGACAAATATGTTTATCTATTTTTACATCCTGGAGAACAAATGGAAGGCAGAAAATCATTACTAGCTCAGCAGTATCCAAAGATCCCAGATGACCCAGAGTTCAGGGAGGTCAGACACAATGTAGCAGGTGACTGGTTACCAAAATGTATCTGGGGCCACTGTGGAGCTACACTGAAATATTATCAGAGCTGTTGTAAGTTCTAGGTCAACGTCAAAGAATGTGTGTCCAGCCATGGCAGTAAACTGGATAGATTTTCACCTTGTCCCACCTGAGCCCTGGATGATGATAATTAGGTTAGCAGATGCACTTATCCATGGAGACTTACAGTGCAGAAATTAAGTGTAATTCTAAAGAACTGCTGTACAGGATACAATAGAGTAGAATAAGATTAACAGATAATAAAAAGTCAATGAAACCAGTCCAATCAGGACTAGCAATGCAAGTGTCCTCCTAATAATTAAAATATCATGAACTTAATCTTAAGCTTTGACATTGCTTGACTACTGATGCAATGTGCACCACAGCATTTGAATTTCTTCTGTTGCATATTTGACCTTTGCATTTTCATTCAAAAATGTTTCCATGCTTTCATACTGTCCCAAAACTGAAGATTTTTGGTTTATGTAGGATACACTCTACATACTGTACACTCTACGGACACTCAAGATGTGTCTGCAGTGGAAGTTATCCCTGATTAATTAGCTTTGAGCTCCACATTTGCCACTGCTGTATGGTATAAAGGAACTATAGCTGTTAAAATAAAGACATTTCAACTCCATATTGTCATTTTAATAAATATAGCCTCCCCTATCTTGTTTCTCCTTTTAGTTTTCATAAGAACGCAAACTGTTATTTCAACATTTCACTCCAAAGTTGCTACTTAGGAAGACAATGAAAATCTCTTATGTTCTCTTTTTAAACAACTGCCAGTCTATCGAACTCAGGAGAATGGAGTTTATCTCGAACAAGGTATACCTCACTTCTTTGTCATGATTACTAGCTCTGTTTTCTTTGATTCCCTTACCAATACAGGCCAGCAGAGAAGGAGCACGCAAAAAGATAATAATACCGAGGACACTGGTCTATTTTCTCAATTATTTAAATTGGTGATGTGAGCTACTGTACATTCTTTTTGTACTGACACTGGTATCTGGTTTGAACAGTTTTACTTTACAAAAACCACAACCTCTAAGTGGATAGTATCAGCTGCTATATAGAAAATACAGTATAACTCTGAGAAGAGTTTAAAATGCCAGGTCATGTACTGTTCTATTGTTCTGTAGAAATAAGACTGGCTCACATTAAAACGGCTCATGCAGAAAAAGGTGTCCAGAGTAAATACCAGACAGGTTTTTGGCTGGGATGTTTAAATGAATTTGCTTTAAAAGACTCATCTGCCAATAAAAGGTCTCATGGACCTTTGAATTTGTATTAAAAGACTCTATGTTTTCATAGTATTGCCATTAAAAATATACTCTCATTTTGAAGCAAGCCTACCTGATTGATTGTGAAATTAGATTTTTATTTTTTAACTTGTAAACAGAACCTGAACAAAATAATTTTTATATAAGATATAATAACATATTATTTATATATACAGTATATATATATTATTATATATTGGAATATAATATTACATAATATATATATCAAAAGATGAGATACGTCTTTTCTTTTGAACTACTTTTAGTTGTATATACACATTGTACTTCACATGACTCGACATGTACTGTAATACAACACAACATTAGGTACATTAGGTCCTTTGAATAACCAGATGTGTTATAGCTGGGCTCCTCTACAACTCAATCTGATTTTTAGTCAGAGAAACATGGACATTTCTCTGAACATCTGACATGCATATGTTCCTGTGTTCTCTCAAGTCAACAATGTGAAGTATATAAATACTTTAAAAAAGTGTCATTTTTCCAAAACATCAAAGCATCTCAACATTGTTTATTCATTGTTCATGAATCCTTAATTTGTTAGATTTGTTGATGATTGAAACAGAGACTGCATTGCAAAACAATTTTTAAAAGAGCACTTTATAGTAATGAAATGGAAAAGCAACTGAAATAAGGCCTTCAAGAGGGAATAATATTACACTTCTACCATACGGATATCACTATGAAAGAGCACAAACCCAATCTTTGAGACTTACTAAAGACATACTGTATATATACAGCTGAAATCAAGAAAACGCACAAGCACAGAGAAAGTTCAGGTCAGAAAAACAATGATGCTCTTTGTGTAAGGACTATGGTGAACTTCCCAAGTTTTCTGAAAAAGACAGCTGTAGACTCAGGCCTTAGCCTGTCAGCTCTGGAAGACTATTCCCTCCATAAAACACCATTAGATGTGTCAAAGTCTGATTTGGAATGACTAATAAAAATCCAAACCTACAGCAAAGGACCATTTACACACAACCTTTAAATCTAATCTGTCAGATATTAATTCACAGGCCTCCCACAGACAACATGTGCAGATAGACCTGAAGCACAGCTAGCTAGGCTTTGCAGCTTGAATACATGAGCTCAATGTCAAGGCAGGCCTTGTCTTGTTGAGGCACTGTTCTTCCAATGAGCTCCTTAAACACAATACACACATTTAATAAGTATTAAATACATTGCTACACACCTTCAGGAACAATGATGAGCACTAACCCTGGCAATGTATATACAATAAAACCCAGTCCAGTCTGGATTTTTTCCTGTCCCAGTTAATACTCCATTCCCTTTTCTAATTCTTCTAAGTCTATAAGTCTATATTTCAACAAGGTTCTTTATTTTCAAGATAGCGAAATAGTTCACAGCTAAAAACTGAAAATCAAAGATTATAAAACTATGAATCCATTGTGATAGTTTAAACAGAAGCATGTAAGTTGTTCTTTACCTTAAATATGCTTTGATGGAACTGATTATTAAGCAACAAAGAAACAAAACCTAGGAAATGCATTGTGAACCAGATTAATAAACAGGATTTATGTACTATGTACTATGAAAGATATCAAATGAACTCAAACATCATATCCACAGAGCTGCACACAGAGCTGTAACATAGAGTTACTTGCGCAATGTACACAACAATGAACAAATGAACACGTGAAACATTCTGTTTAAGTGTGTAAGAGTTTGTGTTGACTTCAGACCAAGAAATGTATTCATTAAGATACTAGGGACTACTTTTTAAATTGGAATATTGTTTCTAGTCAGCAATGTTATAATTTGTCGGGTGTAGCTCTGCCTTTTTCAGCACCACTGTTAAAAGTGCATAAAAGTATAAAAATAATTTAATCTGACAAAAGATGGGTGTGAACCACAGCAAGACTTCAAGGCAAATCAACATACTAAGAAACACAATAATCTCTTCACACCAGCCACCGAATAGCACTTTCAGACACCAAGCAACACATTTAACTCTCTTGTTTCAAGCACTTGACAAGTTGAGGGGAACAAGAAAGAAGAAAAAAGAACAACATTATCTCTGCAAGCATGCCAGCCTTGCTCATGATTGTTAGTTTTCATGTTGGGGGTAATGCAAATACATCTCAGTGCTACTTTGTATTAAATCACACATTAAGAAAAATCAAAGAGCAAAAATTACCAACAGTTACCTGATTTCAATTTGTTCAGGAAGTTTCTTTCCCAAAACGAGCACAGTTCTTGCTTCTATTGGATTTTCATCTCTATAATACATGGCAAAGTGTTATAAAATAGAACTGCATTTACGGAAGTATCGTACTCAAGATTATTTTGCTTAAAGCTTAAACTATAATCATACATTTTTTATTCTTAATAGATATCACTGCTAAAGGAACTGCATCACTGCACCCCACTCATATACTATAAATTGTCTGATCTATTCTAGATGAATTGTGTGTTGGTGTATAGGGGGGATTATGTATGCTTGGAGCTGAACGTGTTGATTGTGAATCACCCTTTTCTTAAGAATATTGGTGACACAACATAATGTTAGATTGCAATTGGGAAAACAACATTTTTCGGCAATGGGTACCCTTTTCAAATGCTGTAGTGGAAAAGAAAAATTGTGCCGCGGTACCAGAGTTTAAAGGTTTTGATCCAGAGCCATGAGAAATCATTAATTCCAAAAAGAAAAAGAAAAAAAATAAAGGAGTGGCCTTCTTTTTCAATACATTTTGTTGTGATAATTTGTCTATAATTGCCTGATCTTCATAACACTTGCTTTTAATCTTTTAATCGGTAGAGAAAATTGATGAGAAACCTCTAGGATTTATAGAGGGTAGATACATCGTAACCCATTGGCTAAATAAAATGACTCTTCTCAGAAATTTCCCCAATATAAATCATACACATCAGTTTCTGAATTTTAATCTACAGCATGTTTACAAAACTAAAAAGAAAGCACTGCAAAAAGTTAAAGCCTTTTTTAATACTTGAATATACACAAAACATTCTTTGCAAAGGTCAGAACTATTAAACAAAGCGTTCAGAATTTTTACGGGAAGTGTTTTCATTTTTAACTATGCCTCATCTCTCCAGCATCTTACCTGCAGTAATTGAGTCAGCACCTTCATTTGACAAAAATTGAAAGAGTGGTTGTAATTATACACAAATTTTAATCAGTACTTCATTTTACAAATGAAACTGGCATCTGGTGAAAGCTTTCTAGCCCTGTTTTTAAACATGTTATACCATACAAAATAAAGGACGCATGCACAAAAACCTCAACAGAGAAAAAAATTCACTGAAAGATCTGACCAGAGAAAACCTTAACTAGTATGCTTTAGTGGATTAGCTTGGATTTGAACAGTTCCAATTTTCTGCTTAACTTGCTTAAAGGGTTTAAGTTCTTTTGTTTGCTTTGCTTATTTTAAGATGTACTAGTACAGGCTTGCGTGCATTTAAATGTCATGTTACATTTTGTTAGTAAGAAGCTGATAATCTAATGCATAACCGGATAATCAAGGTCACTTATTAAAAGTGTGCCATGGGAACTAAATTCCACAAAACATGTGAAGATTTTAACTTACCATATTAAAATGGGAAACCAAACAGTATTTATACTTTGAATAGATAAGTCCCAAAAATATTATAATAGAACACTGCTAGAAAGCAAACTATTTCTTAAAATAAAGGTAATTGGGTTATGTAAGAGACCAAATGAATGACACCGACTCGTGTTTCTGACATGTTTTTAGAGTAATACAGTATGTTGAGCTCTGTCTGAACTGTTACATTGCATAAGAATCTAAATGTAATTTTCACAAATCTATTAAGGATTCCAAATGTAAATAATATCTGCACAAATTTCACCACAGTTATTTTATGTGCATGCTCATTAAGTAATGACTTTAGACGATATATCAAACTTTATCAGATGTGGGCAGCAGGCGAGACAATCCAGATCCAGCAATCTGTTTGATTCAAAAGAGCTGGTCATATAATTAATCTCTTCATTCTTCAAGCTGCCTGCTCTCCAGGTAAAGAATGATTGTTGGCACTTATCTGGTCTTGGCACAAATGCAAAGTCAGGAGGTACCAGGTCTATTTTCTAATGTCCTAAATAGAGTGCCTTTGCTTAGCTTGCTTCTACCGGCCCTAAACACAGGCCTACACACATAGACATTATCACATAAAGCAGGTTTCTGTCAGACTGCATTTGTATACTCCTTCATTGACCATCCAGTACAGCACGGCTCACAGATTTACTGAGCATGCTCATAAGTGCTGCTTCACCAGCTGCACTTGAGTGGATTTCTGTTCCTCAAATAATGGGGCTCAGTGATCTAGCTGCTGATCCAGTGTTTGCTTAAGGGGCATAGTAAGCTAGTCACTTCTCAACGAAGCAACGGAACGTATTTAGGAAATGAAAGGATTCATTTACAGCCGATCTCAGTTATGCACACTACCTACGACAGAGGTTATATCCAGTTCACAATTGTCAGGATTGAAGATTGTCCGAATTCCACAGGGTTGCGGGATGAACGTTATGTGGTATCTGGAAACCTTGTGGATGCCACAACACACATTGTATGACAGAATGTGGCCAAACAACACTACAAAAAAACCCAGAAAAAATATACTTTTAACATTCCTAATGTCTGTCCAAACTCTTTCCATAGCAACACTAAATGGGCTGTGCTTTAGAGATGGAATTCTAGTTCATTTTTATTTATTTATGTACTGTGCGATACATTTTCAGTGGTGTATAAATAGCAATTCAATTTATCATAAGACAAATGGAGGATGTGAAACTACACCCTACAATCGTTTCATTGCTCTACTTCTTAGAACATTTTGATTTCCTTTATCTAGGCCACTCAGTAGAACACATCCTCTAGAAACCAATAATACTCAGACAAGAAATGTAGCCTGCACATTTACCACTACACAGTATGATTGTTACTGAAGCTTTCTAACTGGAATTGGAACAAATTAAATTTTCAAAAATAGAAAAGGATTAATATTAATTAATCTGTTAAATTGCAATAATTTGTATTTTCATAATACAGAATTAAGAATAAAACAGGAAAAAAGTTAAGGAAACACTAAAACAATAAAATCACTGCAGACATTGCATTCCCTAGGTTTGCAAAAGCTTTCATTAAAAAAAAAAAGCTTTAATGGGAATTTCAACAGTTATAAAATGTTACTTTGCCGAACCTTCTTTTTTACAGTTGTGCTTCATTTAAAAGGAAATCTAAAATGCATGCGCTGGAAGGCTTCAGCTGCTGGACATAAATGGTTTTAGAAGTCGTGGACACACATTTTAGCAAAGCCTCAAGAATAACAGTTTTATTCTCTTCAAAAAAATCACAATCAAGCCATGTATTTCTAAACCAAGATGTAAATCCACATGTAAAATATGTTACCTACAGCTGAAATTAATTCTAATTAATTAAATAAAAGCTAAACTTGTCCAATTAAAAAAATATGTATAGTATTCATCATCTCCTTTGCAATTATGATGGTTACTGATGTCTGTTACTCAGTTACTGCTATAACACTGTTTTGAAATGTACCCCAAGAACCTTCCTTTTTTGTAATGCCTACTTAAATCAGATCCTTCACATAAAATAAGACCTTATATTGTAGGTAAAACTGACATATAAAAACTGAGCAAAAGTTTTAAATCAATTAAATTTACAACAAAAAAAAAATTTTAGAGCCAAAGACCTGGAATAGCGAAGACAGTATTAATATGTTAGATATTCTAAAAATATGTTACAGCAGAATTGCTAAATATTAAGCTGTTTAACAAGATATGTTTCTTTAATTATGTACAAATACTGGTATTGTTTGTAAGAACACCTGTATGGAGAATTTATAGTTATCATGTTCAAAGAATCCAAACACAATACCCCCTAATTAAATGATTACATAACCTAAATACATTATAGAAATATTTTCCTTCAATTCAGCATTCTAAAAAGGCTTAACATAAATATGTCTCATTATTATCTTTGTTCATGACATATGGCAAGGGATCTAACTATGCACAGAATCTTTATAATTGAAGAGAACATTAAAAGATTTAACTGTTGAATTATAAGCTTAATGGAGGTGGAAAGTAATATTTAATTAGGTTCTTGCTTCAAAAACAGGAAAAAGTAAAGGCTCAGGGGTCAATATTTAACATGATCTCAATTAAAAGCCATGAACCCAAGTGAAGGCCCCAACTTTTACCTTCAGGCTTGAGTCTTAAATAGAAAAAATCACCTGAAAAATTCCCAGAGTCAGATATTGTACTGTTGGCCTGTTGGTTAATAGCGCAGAATTGGAGCCATCAGTTTGCTCTGTTAATATGACCATCAGTTTTAAATTTTGTTTCAGAGATTGAAGTTTAAAGAGATTAATGGATTAATTCACTGGTTTTAATTTCTAAAGTGCAATCCAGACCTTCAGTAAAACCACAATTTATTTCCAGTATCAATACAGATTATAAATAAAACTATGTACATTTAATAATCTTTTGTTATAGTGAAATCCCTGATAAATTAAAAATGTCTGACATAAATGCTGACAGGGTAATGAAAAGAGAGATTTACATTATTTTTAGATGTTTTGTTTGTTGCTGACATAGTTTAACCTTACCTACTGTATAAATGTACCAACTGGAAAATGTGAGGAAACACATTTACAAAACAATGGGTGGTACAACCACCTGTTGCAGGAGGTACAGGGGATTTACCAAACCACTTAATCCGGAATGTTGTTTGCAGATTATTTGTAATAAATCACACAGTGTTGATCGTTACAACATTAGGAATAGACAGAAGTAATGTACATTAGAATCCAAATATTGATTTCCTTAGATGTTCCATCATTTATTTAGAAAAAGCTACATTTCTCATAAAAAACAGCAAATGATACTATGACTATAATGACAATAGAAATTTACCAGTTTCCAAGTTTCACCGTCTGTTTTGGGTACAAAAAATAACTAAATGTGAAATTAAAATACTTTTAACAGCCAACAACCTCTAAATATTTTTCAAATAACAGCTGTGTCATATTAGAAGACAAGTGAGCAGCAGGGACACCTGAATTAAAAAGAAACACAATGAAAGTAAAAGAAAATCAAGAAGAAATTCTCAAGATTTTCTAATCAGAAAAAAAAACAACACTTCAGCTCAGGACAACAAAATTAGCTTTTTCTTCATACCAGCAAAAGAAAAACAAATACTGGGTATTATTTTCTAGGACACAAATACTGAACTCTATTTAGAGCATGATAAGAATTCATGTTTAAGTACATGTAGTCTCAAACGTGAGTATTTAAAAGATACAGTACACACAAAGAGAAAGGTTTTCCCTTTATGGAAGGGTAAAAATTAAATTAAATTTTATACTTTAAGATAATGTTAATCAAAAATGTCTTTTTTTCCACAATACACAAGAGACAGGTCTAACATAGGCAGACATATTTATTAATTTCATTACCTCGCTAAATTAACTACAACTATGACAATTGATCATACTATTGCAAACTAAACTAATGCATAGAAACAACTACTTTAGAAAAACAACAAATTGACTGAGCTCTTATTTCCAATGAAATATGACAATTCTTCTCAGTGTATGAAGTTCTTTGCTTCTACAACGCTGGCATTACCCGGTTTATTTATTAGGGTCATACTGAAGAGTCAGTAAGAAAAAGCAAAATTGTGAGCAATACTGAAAAGAAAAACACTTTAAATGATTCCTCAGTGGGAAACGCTTATACATTAGTATAAACGTGTAAATGATGTTATTTATTACAACCAAACCTGTTTGTTTTTTTTGCTTTAGTTTCAAAACACATTAAACTGCCAACTTTATACGTGTCACATTGAAAACAAGTTTTAAACATTTAAAGACACTGTAGTGTATATTCAAACCACCTGTTCATCCGTTATTTTACGTCTAAACCAATAATTTAATAGTGGAGAAAATCTTAAAAGGGTATTAAAATTAAGCAAACAGCATTGTTAAATCTTTCTCTAGCAATTGTACTTCTTTAATCATTTAATAGGCTGCTGTACATTACAGATTACAGTCTGAACCCATTTTGTACGTTTTTGTAAAAAATAATGGAATTTACACAGCGCTCGTTTAAATCAATTTTGTGCTGGAGGTACACAAAACACACAGAAAATATACGATACGGTTGTTACAGTTGATCATAATGACTTGCAAAATAATTTTTATGATAAAAACACTGGAGGCACCTCACACCATATGAAACGCGGCGTATTGTGATCGCATCCTAAAAAACAGGAAACAATGGACGATCGGCAAGTCTGTTTGAAACTGGATCACACATACTAACAGGATTGTTAGAAATCTGGATAAAATTGCATTTTTCTCATCTTTTTAGCTACCTATCTCATTTACGGGTCCAAGAAATGTATTGAAAAAGTGCTGGCCTACACAAAGCTCTAAAATTGTTAACCACACCCCGCATGCTGAAAAACGAATATGGAATCCTCTTCGAGGGAATTTGGACTATATAAATACAGTTTAGCAATTGTTAAAGGGCAATGTGAAGTAACGAGGTTTCGTAAAGAATTTTGCCACCTTTATGTCACTGCTGTCAAAGGCCATGCTCTTGTTGTATAACACCATTAGTAATTAATTATTTGTATATGCTATGCTATTCACATTTCTGACCTGCTGCTTTGCTAACTAAATGCGTTGAGGTGTGCGATAGAAAACCGGTTAGCGCCCCATTTGTAAGAGAGAACAGGGGTATAAGGAGGGGGAAAAAAGACTTTGATAAGTTGTTGGGTGGAAACAGACTATGACTCTGATCTGTTTTATATTTGTTCTTGTTCGATCACGCCCCCCTCCAGCCTCCCAAGATCGAAGACAGCTGTGGAGATGGTCGACTCGCGTTTTTTTTTCCTTCAGACCAAATCTTATTCTCACAGTCCACCGATTACTTAATTAAGATGCTTAACCATTTTCTACATTACACTGGTCTATCAGCAGGCTGCCTGTGTATCAATGTGTATGTCGTCGGGAGAATCTATACAGCACCCAGCTATCTGACATGTACCTAATACGAACTAACCTTTCTTGTAAATTGCTACCAATGTAAGAAGTAAATTAGTCTGAACAATTGCAGTCTCTGTTAAAGGCATGCTGCTTCCTTTCTATACACAAACACACATAATAAAAGATTTCACGTAAGTACTATTTAATCAATATGAAACATTGTACTACAAATGGTAATAATCAATTGACTGAGGAAATATTTAATAACCAAAATGATGGCGGACTGGAATCCAGTATCTCACTATCTCTACAGACCATAGCCACCTTACACGAATTGGAGTGCAACGTTAATTAAAAGGAACTGATCTTCCCTTACTTTAACATGGCTTCTTCTTTTTCCTCTTCTTCCTTCTGTCTAACCATCACAGCCATTATAATTTTTCTTTCCTCCTCCGTCAGATGGCTCAGGTCCGGCAGATCTTGCATCGAAGGAGGCGCGGTGGGTGGGCGAGGGCCGTGGGACCCCAGAGAAGCAGACATGTTATACCCCCTCCTTATCGTGCCGTTTTCTTAATAAAACCCGAGTACAAACCCACTTCTCACAATATAGTCCACGGACAGAGCAGCGGCTCTTGCAAACAGTGCAAGCCTTTCATGGTTGCGGGCACCCACGATTGTGCTTTTGTTTCAGTTCGACTTCCCCCACCCCACCAAAATCCACCTCCAATTACTGGTAGCCCATCTTTAATCGGGAGATAACACACAGTAAATCAGCGGCGCATGGGTTTGGTTGCTGTGAAATTTCCCTACCACTAGGCTCGGGTTTGGTGTTTGATGTTGGCTAGGCGGAGTCCGTACGTTGCTCTGCTCTTTGCTACTGCTGCTGATGCTGCTGTCAGGGAGATGGAACAGTCAATGAGACCGCAGCCCCTCAAGCGCGCACCCCTCTCATGCACGAATACGCGCACTCACATTTGAGAATGGGACTTCTTGTACGCGCACCTCTCCCCATGTGAACAAGCTGGCGGCGCGCCCACCTCCCACCTCTGCCACCCCCGTTCCCCCTACCCCCCTCTGGGCTCGTGCACGAATAAATCTCAGCAGGAAGTACAAAGCCTTTTCCCGTGCGCGTCCGTGTTTCTATTCTACTGTCTTGTTCATTCAGGATCTGAGCCGGAGGCAATCCTGGTGCCGGGAATTCACTGTCTGAAAGACGGGCGCAGCATCTAGTAGTTGATAACCACCACAGCTGTAAAATGTGCAATATATTGTAAAACTATACCTTATATTTTTTTAGGTAAGTACAATGCATCACGCCCTTAATTTGAAAGAATGATGTGCACGTTTCACCCCCTTTAATGCACATCTGTCATCTGTATTTTACTCGTAATAACACAATGAGTTATGATTTTTTCATTCTTGTATGTTAAGAGGGGTATGTGATTTTGAAAATGTGGCTCTGCGCTCATACGTCCTACGTAGCTTCCAGTAAAAAGAGGGTAAAGATACTGAATTTAATCAACGTAAACATTTGAGCATAGGGAGATTTATAATCGATTAAACATCAGCAAATCTCCTGAAACTAGAGTGAACGTTCAAAGAAAGAAAGTAAACTAAGAAAGTTAATCGATAAGAGAGAGAGATCGCTTGGAAGAATCCCCAAACACCATTTGAATTTTCCTTTTGAATTACCGTGTAACAAAATTTCAGTGTCTATCATCAGTTCTAAACTGAAAACAATTTGCAGGATCTGTTGAATCAATTCAAAGTAAATATGTATGGTTTTATTAGGATGATTTACAATTCTTATTGAGATTACTTTTATGCGCGTGTACGTATAATACGCTTATTAATATTTATCATAATCATGAGGCTTTTGACCATCCATACTATTAGACAAAAATTTAGGAAAAGTCAAATGGTTCTAGAGAGCTATGTAAAGCTGATACAACACCAAAATAAAGGACAAAAGTCACACGATGGCAGTCATACTGTAGTTGATTTTTCCCAGAATCTTTCACTTAAAAATGTTCTCCAAAAACACATTTGAAACTTGGACTACAGACTTCCCTTATAACTTTGATTTATGTTTTTTCCAAGAAAACTTGATTGATCATTTGATTTGATTAAAAAAAATATTCAGCTGTGTCTGGAACAGTTATGGTATTGTAATGCTATCAAAGTTACTGAGGAGAAGTAGCTACATAAAAAAAGACAGCCACCATAATCCAACAGCAATTTCTATATGTTCGCATTCATTAGAGCATGTGATAAAATATAATGTGATACAGAATGTAGGAAATCCACAAATCCAAAATTTAAGTAAAAGAGACCTATGTTTAATATAACATCCACAGATTAATTCAGTTGATTTGAATTTCTTTGACCATGGCTCTTGAACTTATGTTATAGTCACATGCTCTATCAAAACAAATGTTCACAACCACTGACCTCTCCACATCGTCAAATGCAAAACTGTATTGTAGAATCTTAGAGCTGTAGAGGTCATCATAGTGTAAAATGGCTCTATTCCCAGTCATTACTCTTTGCTGCTTTCTTTTAAAGATTATTATTATTGTAGTTATTACACCCTGTCCAGGTTTGTATCCTAGTTGTGCTCATAATTAGCTGTTGTTAAACTGTTTTAACACAACCTTGTATTGGATTAAGAAAATGGGTGGATGATTATTCTGGTATTCTGTTCTCATCTTGTTCTGATGGACTTGGAAATGATAGTAGTCTTTTCATCAATGTTTTTCTTTTATTTGTATGTGATTTGTGGGGCTATTTTCTAATAAAAGTGGAGGTATGTGATGCTCAGACTGTTTAACAGCTGGAAGTCTGTAAAGGAATTGGAAATCCCCCAAATTTCAATTTATTTGGGTAAGCTATTTTTTAATAGCTCCATAAAAAAACCGCACGCAGGCACGCAGACACCATTGCATTCCCCCGAGCACCTGATCACTCACTAATGAACTTCACCCACCTTGTCTATTTAAACTCCCACTCTGCAACTTGTCCTAACTCACTATTGAGGTTTCCTCAGCCTGAGCTACACATCCAGTTAGCGACTTACTCAGATTTCTTATTCGTTCTTCTGACCCCTTGGATTTCTGACCTACTGCTTCTGATCCCCAACCTCGCTCTAGGCTCACGATTTGGATTATGTTTGCCTAGGAATTCAGTTTTCTCTCTCTGACTCTGCACAGGGTCCTAAAATACGCAGTGCACGGGACAACGCTCCCATTACAAACAGCATTATTCATTCACCAGTGATGTTATACATGGTTGCAATTTCAACTGCTACAATTTTCATAAAATAACCATTGATTCAGGACCATGGACAGAACTTATACTGTAGCTGATCTGTGGTTCTTTGGAAGAGAAGATTCATCTTATCTCTGTGAGCCTCTTGCTTACAGCAATAATCTGTTGCATTCAACACTACTTCCTGAACACTATCTTCCCAAACCCATAACAAAGTATTGAAAATTTGAAACAATGGCTGAATTGCATAAAGTTTTTAAAAAATGTAGACCCAAGAATCAGATGCAAAAAATAAACTATTGTAGTAACCTTTGCTTGTAAGCAAACATGCACAATTTTAAAGCAAAAAAAGCCACTAAGGTTGTACTGGCCTGCTATACATTATGCAAATACCACAATTTCCTTGTAACTCCAAGGTAGTTAACATGGGTAAAAATGTATTTAAATACTAACACTAGTAAATATTTTTACTCTGACTAGATTAAAAGATTGTCTTTTAAAATTACATTAAGAACTGGTGTTATTAATGTATGTCCTGTTTTTACTATTGCACGTGTGCACAATAAAGATGACTATTCTGTTGTAATAAATGGTAGTTCTCTCATTTATTGTGCTAAAAAACAATAGCGCATATAGTAATAACTGTAGTCTCTCTTCAAATTGTGTTTCGCTTCAGGCTAGAAACAAAAGTTTTTAGCTATTTGATTGTAAAACAAAAACATCACAATTATACAAACAGTAAATCTTGGGATAATACTAGCAGCAAGACATTCACTTACAATGTAGCACAAGTATACTGTACATAGTCTTAAAGCTTTTATTTTGTTTATGATAATAAAATCCTTATAGGAGCAATGAGTTTTCCTTTGTTGTCAAAACATTTCATGTACTGTTATAGGTGTGTCATAAAAAAACCTCTGTTTTGTCTTTCGCTCTATTAGCAGAAACGTTCTGAAAAACAAACTATAAACAAAGTTAGATACTTGAAAAATAATAAAAACAGTAATAGCTATTCTGATGTGTCATCATTGAGATGGTATTCAGGCCTTTATTAGTTAGACATTTATCACAGTATTTTATGTAAATATCTTTGTACATTTAACACAATTTATCTTCCATAACTTAAAATTGTTATACATCTCGACTTTGTACTACATGAACACATTTCTTGTAGAACCATTTAGAGCTAACAGAAATAGGAAATAAATAGAGAAGTTAGAAGACCTCTTGGGTTTGGGAGATATATGATACAGTGCTATGTTAAAATAATATGATGAGAACAGAATAAAGGCTACAATGAGCTAGCTGCCCATCTGGCCTCTTTAGTGGTTCATATCTAACCTTTCTTATGCTATTGCTTAAACTGTAATTGCAATTCCTAATCACGTAACATCCCTGCAGTCTGTGATTGTGCGTCATCCATTTTTGTTGTGTTATTTATGGCTTTTTTTGCAAGAGGTTTTTTTATGTTTACTGTTCTAATGCTCTTAGCAGCTCTTAGCAGATAGCAAAACAGAATTCATGCAATTTGTTTAATTGGGAAGCTGTGATGTTTTAAGAGGTTGCTCCTTGAGGAAGACACCATTTTGGCTCAAACCCCAGGACTAATGGCGTTGCATTGGGTCAAGATGGCTGCCTGGCAATTGAAAATTGCAGCAGAATGAGACACAGCTGGGCTGATTGAGTCTGGAGCATTCCGAGGGAATGGAATTCCACGAGAAGGAAAAGAGCCATGAGAATAATTCTCCCATGGAATTAGTCACATCTCTGACTAATCAGGAGGCTGTATCTAGGCTCATTGAGAGACAGGCAGACCCATGAAAATGGATGTTGTTAGAAATGCATTGTGTAGCTAACAGGCCTGTAGGACTGGTGAGCTCTGGAGCAGCTTTAAAAGGATAATGCACTGAGGTGTGTCACTCACGGGTCCTAGGCACAACTGGTAGGTTGTGTGAGTATCACATTTCTGAAAAACAGGAATAGCTTGCTGAACCTGGGCTTACAGAAGGCACTCAAATAAGGAGATGTGAGGAGGCAAAAAAAGCTGTGTATCTTTTTGCTTTGCTCAAGAGAGCCAAGACATTGCAGAATGATACATAAGAACATAATAAGACAATGTAACTTGAAATGAACATTCTGTGCCTAGAGTAAAAGAGTGCAAAGATCCAAAAATATTAGTGCTGTCAATGTGCAAGACACAAGGGAGAGATCAGGGAAGACCTGAATATGTTGGGCTGTTGCCGGAAGGTGACCAATGAGAAAGCTAGGAGTCCTGGAAGTCATTTGAATGTAACAATTACATGAAGCCGGATCACTAAAAATGACCAAAGGTCATGTGACATGGCTAGCACAACTCATATAGTGGGAAGGGTAGCTTGGTCACATGAATGTATTTAACTGTTTGACAAGAAACATTACAATTGACTTCCTGGCAGTTGCAGCATTTTTAGATTAGTCAACTTAGTCACAGAAACATGTCTAGGGAAAGTACTGTAATAGTGTATATTTTCTTCATTTACTTTATACACTTTTCATGACTATTTTAATTAATCACTGAGGCAATTGACATCTAGTAGGATGTCAATCTCTTGCTTTTGTAATCGTATAATTAAGCACCTGTTGTCTTTACATACTCCCGTTTCTGAGGGTGAGACTGTAGATGCTGGAGGAGTTGAGTATGGTTTTTAATGGCAATTCTCATTGTGTTTATGAGTTTAAGAATGTGGCTGAAACTGCTAAGTGTATTCTTTAAACGTTTGGCTATGGTTTTCTTTCTCTTCTCAGCACTTTTCTATTCACCTGATTAAACAATGCATTGCAGGTAAAAAAATCACTATTTATGAGAGTACAATTCTGTCAGGTATTTCATATTTGTTTTTTATTTTTATTTTTACACTTGGCCCCTGGTCCTGGGTGTAACAAAATCTCAAATTGTATTCTTAGCAGGTGTGCCTGTATAGAAGTGGAAGAAATCTTTTTCAGAATGTTATTATTCTATTGATACTTACTACCTTCAACAGCAGTTAAAATCTTGACATAACCTGCCTAATACAATCCACATCAGGGCTTTGCAGTCCCAGGTCTGGAGAGCCCTAATCCAGTGTATTTTATAAATCACACTAAATCAAGGATTTCAAAAGACTTGATCAATTTAGTAATCACTATTCACCCAAGAGAATTAGTGTCCGTTAAGTGAGCTGTGAAATACTTCATTTAAACAAAATCACCTGCAAGTACTTTTTTTCCAAGTCTTTAAAAAATATTTACCAATACCTTTAAACCCTGCATAATTGGGGCTCTTCAAGAGAGCAGGGCTCTCATTTTTCCTGAAAATGATCTGTCTTCTGTTAATTATCAGTATCGACCAGAAATTCTCACTCCTGGTCCTGCAGGGCAGCTGGGCTTGTACTAACCTGAATCTGCTCGTTATTGGCATAAATGTACTAATTCTCCGAGTTTTTCAGGTGCTGGTGCGTTCAACAGACCTAGACCATCTGCAGCCACACAGCATCTCCGCGACCTGGAAGAGAGATCTGTGATATAACCTCAGGACAGACCCAGTATTTGAGCTTGATAGTAGATAACTGAAATCTGGTGTAAATAAGCACGTGTTAATACTGGTATTTATCTTATCAACAGATACCAGTATGTAATTATAAGATTACAGACATTGTTTTTGTTTCAGTAATGTATTTAAAGCTACAAAGCAAGACTATCATTTTGATATTACGATCTAGCCCGTGCCTTTTGTCGTCCAAGCCAGTAATGCTACATTATGTTCAATAGATGGCGCACAAAGCTTCCGTGCGCTTTATCAGCAGTTTTTTCCATTTCCTAAATGCGACTGTATAACGGAGACATCTATTGGATGAATAGTGCTGGTTTCCGGAGAACGACTCTTAGATTCATGTTACAGAGATTTGTTTGTGGTTTGAATATGCTTTAATTTATTTTTTAAAAGCTGAAACCCATATATGATTTACCTGGATAAAGTTTTGGTATTGCTAATTTGTTTACTCTTTTAAATTAATGTTTCAGGGTTTTCATTTGTGTAATCAACTAAGAATGTTGTCGCTGTAAAAAGCGGCACTGTGGAGTCTGTTTCTTTCAGTCAATACATATGAAAATTATTCTTTGAAAATCTGCAGTGCATGTATTCCTTTGTTGATATACTTGTCATGTGAAATCCTAGGAGATACGCAGTTTCTTCTTTGATGCGATTTACTAGTGCATACGTAGAAAGTTCAGGTGGGTAGCTGCGTCAGCATGCAAAGTTCTTGCAAAGGAACAAGTAATAGGTTTATTCCATGCAGAGAAAAAGAAGAAAGAAAACGTTTCGGCCGTGGAGCCTTCTTCAGGTGTGAGAAAGACAAGGCAGTGAAGTCTGGTGAAGAGTTGACCTAATATAATAAAGGTACTTTTGTACTTTAACCCAAGAAGGGATATTTCGGGTAAGTTTTTCATTCCGTTGTTAATGGTCAGTTTCGTTTCGCAATTCATGTGATAAGATACTCCTGTTCTAGGTCAAGGTTCAGAAACGGGAACTTTGCCAACTTTTCTGCCAAGAAACAAGAATCGCTGAGGATTCCTGTCGTGTGCCAAGTTCCTAGTTCCACAACGCAGTCTTACAAGGTTAGTGAAACGTTCTGCAAAATTGAGCTAAGAATAATTTAAAAGAACTGAAAAATACCGCGGAGGGCAGATTCGTATGCTTTATAAATATTTCTTTTAAATCTCTCTTTTCACAAGGTGAATTAATTGCCATGATACCTGTCATTGTGGTGCACGGAGGTGCCGGGCACATTTCGGAGGAAAGAGTGGAGCTGTCTCGTCAAGGAGTGCGGGAAGCAGTTCTTCACGGGTACCGCATCCTTCAGCGTGGTGGTACCGCGCTGGACGCAGTGGAGGAGACTGTAGTGCAAATGGAGAACAACCCCGTTTTTAATGCTGGTAACATTTGACTTAAATTTTGGATACACTGCTGTAGTACTAGACGAGAACCTATCCACAAAAACATCAAGCGCCGTCCTGATATTCATGTAAAAATAATTCTAAATTTCATCATTTTTAACAAAAAATAAAAAAAAACTGTAGCCTAGGAACATTTCCACAAAACACAACACAATGTTTGGTACTTTAAGCGGACACATGGTATCATTTGCTGTTTCACACAAAATATGCAGTGAATTAAATATATTATGGCATGTTTTGAAGACTATACTGTGTGTTCGTCTGGTGTTCTTGTTTCCCCACTGTACTTTTGGTTCAAAGGTTGTGGATCAGTCCTGAATGAACTGGGAGATATTGAAATGGATGCGATAATCATGGATGGCAAAACCTTGAACACTGGAGCAGTCTCTGCTGTCAGAAGAATTGCAAATCCAATCAAACTATCAAGACTCGTTATGGAAAAGGTATGGAAATCCTGCAGCTGGCAGAGGAGTCCTAGTCCGTTGGGCCCCTGAGGAACGCGCTTAACCCCAGCTGTTCCAGGGATGCCGTATAAATGGCTGACCCTGCGCTCTGACCCCAAGCTTTTCTCCCTGTCTGTGTCTCATGGAGAGCTAGCTGGGGTATGCGAAAAGACAAATTCCTAATGAAAGAAATTGTATATGGTCAATAAAGTGATCTTATCTTATCTAAATACGCCTGCCTGAGCTCTAAAGAGAATTAAGAATTCCATTCTGGGAATAAAATGAAATGTCCAAGTAGGAACTAACAGTGTTCATTTTATGGTCAAACTGAATGTAGTCTTTGTTGAATTTTCTGTATGATGCATTATGTATTCACACAAAGACTAACACTTTTTTTGGATATATGGAAAATCTTTTGATTTTTACAGTAGGCATCTGTTTTTCTTAGACTATAGCTTAACATGTACCAATTTTAAAGGTAGGATGTGTTATTATTTATAGTTTCAAAGACTGATTTACAGCCAAGGAAATGATTATATAGTATGCTCATAAGAATTTCACATACACAAAAAAACCCTGCATACATTTCAAATAGGAAGGCATATACTGTACAGTACCTGAAGCAGCATTTAACAGTAATCGGCTTAGTTTTCTTATTCACTCTTCCTGATTCACATTACTGGTCAGGGGCTAGGTTTATCATCTAAATCATTAGGTTGATCATGTTAAAGTCCCCTTTTTCTTTTCATGTTGCTGTTCTGTGTACTCATGGTATCCTGCTTGTATAAGGACATGATTGGGTTTTTGCTCTTTGGTGCTGCTGGTAGCTTATTGATGCAAAGATCACATACTATACTGTCCCGGGGATCCTTCACAGATGTATCTGTTTGAACAGCTTGGTTGGCAGTTTGTTCCATATCTTAATGGCTCTTATTATGAAGTGAACCCTGTTTTCAGTCTTAAATGTAACTGTTATACTTTTCCAACTTGTGGTAGTCCTCTGGATTAACTTTGAGCTTGAATATGAACATCCAGGGTCAATTGCCTGGGTGGCAGCTACTGTATGCATCTGTATGCTCTCATACCATGATACAGCTGTGAGAAGCATTTGCATCCAAAACTCCTGTTGAGATCGGTTCAGCTCTGCTTAGTGGCTGGGGATAAAAAAAAAGGCCTGGATGTGAGCATAAGTAGGTAGGACAACCTAAAACATTTTCACATGGAGAAAAGACGTGGTCAGACTCACTTGGACTTACTGGTCTCGGAAGGAAACACAGTGCCAACGCTTCAGTCTCTCAAAAGAATGCTAGTAGTTTATGTAGAATAGAAAACAAGCATGACCCTCTTTATTTTTTCATGTTAAACTACAACTGCTACTGACTGAAATGTATTGATTTTCCTGGAAGTAGTTTACTAATTATGTACTTTGCAATTCAATTCCTAGGGAAACCTGGAAGAGTTTCAGTTTGCTATAAAAAAGAAATAAAGGCTCCAGGGAGATTAATGTATTGCAGTGAATTTTTCTGCCTTTCTTTCTAGACGAATCATGTATGCCTGACTGGTCAGGGTGCATCTAGATTTGCCAAAGCAATGGGTATTCCAGAGGTGCCAGAGGAGTCCTTAAAAACAGACTATTCCAGGATGAGATGGAAGAAGAATCTGGTCCCTGGATCCAATCCAGTGCAATGTCAGATGTATGCAATTCTTTTCTTTTTTTATGTTTGCATGCCAAAAGATTAGATTAAGCTTGCCTTGCATGTAAATACGCTGTAGTCAACACCATGCAGTTTCTGATTGTGTCAAAGCTAATTTCATACACTTCTGAAACCACGGAAGACCATGGGTGTCAATGGTGCGCTTCTGTAATTTATCAAAAGATATCCTTAAATATTCAACAAATGAAGATCTAAAGAAATCAACCTAAATTCAGAAAATGTTCAGTTCAATTAAATTTCATCATTTGTGGAATGATTTTTTGTTACAAATGCGCCTTCTAACTTGTTAATGCAACTACAGTACATTGCTAGCTTTCATGGTTCCTGTAGGACTATCTGGACACTTGTTGTGTGATTGTCTCACTGACGTGTCCTGATGGCTATGAATTTTACAGGGGAGGAATGGGCACAGTCGGTGCTGTTGCCATTGATGCTGAAGGGAATGTGGCCAGCGCAACATCTACTGGTGGAAGGCTTAATAAGATGGTGGGGCGTGTTGGTGACACAGCTTGTGTAGGTAAGTTATGATAAGATGATGAGTTTTCTTTGCAAATGAGTGTAAGACTACAAGAACAATATGGGTAGAATGGCCTCCTGATTTGGTTGTTAGTTGCGCAGCAGTTTTTTTTATAGATAGTCACACCACTTTGTGTAACAAGTTGATTCCTAAATGTGTTGTACTTGGGTACAACAGGAATCAATTCCACTGCTCATCTTATAGCCTGCAACTGTATCACCATTTAGCTCACAACTGGCAAGCCATTGAAATGAAACAGGTGTGAGCCTGGCCAATACCTTGATGGGAGACCTCCTGGGAAAATTAGGGTTGCTGGTGGAAGATATAGTGGTTCCAGGAAGAGCTTTAAGTTGGACCAGTAAGGAGCACTCACCCTGCAGTCTGTGGGGGTACTAATTAGCCAGTGTAGTAATGGGGACATAATACTGTAAAAAAGGCACCCCCGTGTGGATTACATGCTATACCGAGGTCCTGACTTTCACATTTCCCCCTGGCCTTCAACAATCAGGGCCTCCTAATAATCCCCATCGATGCACTGGCTTCATCACTGTTTTCCTCCTCACTGATAGCTGATGTGTGGAGAGAGTACTGCCACACTTTGGCTGCTGTTGCATCATCCAGGTGGGGGCTGCACATTGGTGGTGGAGGGGAGTCCCAATTACCTCTAGAGCACTTTGAGTGGAGTGTCCAGAAAAAGTGCTATATAAGTGTTGTGAATTATTATGAATTACTTAAAAACTTACAGTGGTGATCTTGATTCTATTATATTGAGAAAAATGTAGGAACAATTCACAGATGGTACCAAAATAGGGAGTTCAGCCACTGTAACAGCATTATCATTTAATTTTGTTCTCAGTCTGAAAACCACATTTCTTGAAAATAACTTATTTCATATGCTATATAAACATACAAAAACACAGCCTAGCTGCAATTTTAAAATGTAACATGGCTACACAGTTTTTTTTTCTATAAAGGGAATTGCATGCTATGAATTGAGCCTGGATCCATTAGATTGAGGGCTCTTGCATTACACCACTATGTTTTGTACTTGTACAGTACTGTAACATTTATGTACTGTAAGCCTAGGTCTTTAAATCCACTTGATATTGAATCATGTAACTAAAGGGAAAATGTTGTAGCCAAATATAAAAAATATATATATAATAACATTCCTGAATGTTATTAATAAAATTAATTTAGGAATTTAAATATAATTTGTATAGCTGGATGTGGTAGCTGAAAATACAAATAAACTTGCCGTTTTTATTTTTGGAAAGTTCTGATATGCTTGTTTTAACCAGTGTTCCCATGAGCCTTTGGAAGTTAAAGTTAGGTTCAAATTAAAAACATGATTGCGCAAACATGCAATTTAAGTCTGTGCAGTCATACAAGTATTTAATAAACCGCCAAGGGTGGGGTGGGCCTGCAAGAGACAAAGGAGCACAACCGTGGATTTCTGAGAGGTGTCGTTTTTACAGGCAGTGGAAAGGCTGGGCTGTCTAGATATGTTTTCTGGTTTATTTTTGGAAGCTGCGAAAATGAGAAATACTGTACCTCAGTTAATTACATTTCCCCTCAAATATCAGAAGTTGTTTCTCCTCAAATGTTTTTTGCACACTTTAGCACATTTTAGAATTCAATTAAACCAATTTCAATTAATTTGTAAGGATTACAGTTGTCAGCTGTTACCCTCATGTCAACCATGTTACTTATAAATTTTTTCAAAAATAATTTGTGATGTGTGAATAATTGTGCGGTGTGTATTACACAAAAAGCAGACTTATAATAAAAGTAAATTATGTGCTATATAGTACGTTTGTAAGAGTTGATAAATATGGTTTTCATTCATGATAGTAGAAGATAACCCAACTTGATTTTCCCATTAGGCTGCGTGAAGTGCTTTTTGTATATACTTGAAAATGTTATTTTAAAACTTTTTTTCAAAAAGCTTTGTCTACTATTTTATTTTTCATGTTACAAAGTGTCCTGCAATGGTAGAATCACAAGCAGTTTGAGGAGAGAGCGTCAACACTCGTTTTCCTATCCCTGCTCAAAACATTGTCAGCAGGTGGCAAAAAGCTGTTTGGCGATAGACACATCATGCAATTTTTCTCATGTAAATCGACACAGAAACCGGTTATTCTAATTGCCCATTGTCTTTTGGTCTTTAGAGGTATAACTTGATGTCAGGGAATTCTGATCTTTGTAGCTATTAGGTGGGAATTAATCAAGAATCAAGATCTTCCTATCTAAAAAAATGTAGCCAATAAACACATTACTGATAAATATTTTTCTGCATGGGTTTTCATGGACATGAATGTAATGAAACAAAACCTAAATCAACACAGCTGCATATTTCTTCATTTTCAAAATGTTAAGACTATACCTGTTTAGTAATACTGTACACACAACCACATCACTGGTACAACACGCCTGTTTAACTCGCAATATTATGTGGTAAGTAGAATTCCAATCCACTGCATTAACATATACAAATTGGAAATTTTCTAAACCAGAAGTTATTAAACCTTTATGTCTTAACACCTGTCAGATAAGGTTGTGCCCAGCAGGTGTTGTATTTAGATTACTGAGGGTGTAAAGATCCAATGAGCACCAGCCATTCTCTTTAAGGAGCAGAAACCACACTTTCACACTATTTCCAACAAAATATGTTTGCTTTATAATATATTGTTTTGGGCATTTCTCTGTAATTCATTCAGTGTTTTTTTATTTATATAGTTTAATTTTTTAAATACTTCTGGTTTGTTTGGTTTTGCGTCCTCTGCAAGCAATAGTAAAATCAGTAATCTTAATAATTTTGAAACATACACATGATGGTTAAAATTAATAACATCTGGGAATAGAAAGTAACACTTAGAACTGGTATTTTAATCGCATGATAAGATTGCCCTGTTCAGTAACAAATTATGTGGCTCTAATGTTTCTAGTGCCGGGTATCTGTCTCAACGGTATGACTTTATGAGGTTTTCTCATCAAGAAACGTCATTCTTTAACCTGCTGTGAGCAATTACTGTGAAGCATGTGTTTATCCTAGGTATTAACTGCTACTACAGTGGATGATCTTGAGCTTTTTCTTAAGTACATTTTGCACCACCTAGTGGGTAATAAGATTTATGACATCTATCTGGTTTTGCTGGTCTTTGAGCTCTTCCAGTTTGCTTATCACGACGCTTTTTACCAGTGGTCTTAAAGCAGTAGTGCATGTAATAAAAGAGCATAGAATAGAATGTATGACAAGTAAGAACCAAAAAAAAAGATACAGCTGTTTCTGCTGGAGAAGTTCAAGAGGTTATTTGTCTTGGAATTCGGACAAATTAATTGTAGAAAATGTTCTCCATATGTTTATGTAATCTGTATCACAATAAGGAGACCGATTTAATTGTGATACATGCTTTTTTTATGCAACCAGTTTTTAGTTTTGATGACTAAAATCTCTAGTGATGCTAACAACTGGGATCTTAAGTGCATTTTTATGAATACATGTACTGTATATGCTTCCCTGCTCCTTGAGCAGAAGTCCTGTTTTACTGCCATCCCTTAGGGAATCCTGCAGCCTGTGTTTTGAACCACCTGCGTTAGCAATAGCTTTGGCCATGATGCAGGACCCTAAACTGGAAAGCTGCCTCTTTGTTTACCCCCAGGGAGTGGCGCCTATGCAGATAACTATGTGGGTGCAGCATCCCCCACAGGGTGTGGGGAGGAAATCATGAAGGTGACATTGTGCAGACTTATCCTGTTTCACATGGAGCAAGGTAAACTTACAACACATGTGTTTGTTGTGTACATACTGTGTAAATGGCAGGAAGCTGCAGCAGTGTTGGGGGACACGTTGCCTGAAAAGGCCGGGTGTTTTGTGCAAATAAAAGTTGCTTTGGGCAGCCAGGGTTTAAGTGCTGTTGTGTTACCTTTTCAGTTCTGCTGCAAAATGGTTCCAGCCCATTCCTAATATTCTGTTAGGTTTTTCCTACCTGTGAACAGGACAAAGTGGAGAGATGACCAAACGGAAGGCTCCCCATCATGAAAAGTAGCCAAAAAAAATTGGATTTTTGCAACAAAGCAGCATGTTAGTTGAAAAGAGGAAGTATTCTCAAAGATCTGTAGATGGTGGCAGATATATCTGCAGTAAATGAGAAGTAATTAGTATCGTAGCTGTTGATATGAAGTTAACAGGTTTTATAGAAGAGGATCCATTTCTGTGGGATATTCTCTAAACATTTCTATTTTGTAATGTAACCTTTTTTTTGCTACACATCTGTACAAGACAATCTGAAATAGAGATAGAAAATACATAATAAAGAATGGAAATGACTATGAACATTCATTCTAATCATTAGCTTCAAAATGGAGTAACTTTATCATCTAATTCGGAGGACAAGGTTTATTCAAACCTAGGACCTACATTTAATGAGAAAAAAATTAAATCGATTAAAATGTCTGTGCAAGTTTTGTACCTGAAATGTCTTTTCGCTGACCATTTCTCAAGGTCATTCAGATCTGGCGTTTGTTGGTTAAACATTTACCTCAGTGGAGAAGTGAATGAATCAGAAAGTCAATAAACATGACATTTGTCATGTCAGTATTCCCTGTAGTCTCACAGTTAAGTATGTCCTAACAGGTACTGAGATTAAAATGTAACATTTTTATATTTATTAACCGATTAATGGTTTGTGTTGATATTGTTGTGCTTCTCACCTTTTGAATGCTAATGGTTCATGTAACATATTAAATATTTGCATGCACATATGGAAAAAGATCTCCATTTCTCCAAGAAATTTCCATAAAATAAAGATTCCAGTCTTCCCCCCACAGTCACGAATTGGAAAGTAAATTAATCATGTCCCAAATTCAGCAAATAGTTTTTGGGTCATTTATCCAACAGCACAGACACCACCCACCCATTGTTGTAAAGCTTAAATAGACACAGTAACGCACATTAAACTGCACTGAATTAGTGGTATAGTCCTTTCCCCTGGTCTATAAGCTAGGAATGAGATGACTCGAGTACTAACAGTATTTTTGAGCTCCAATTATAATCTCCATTCTCTTTCTCTCCCTCATCTCAGGAAAGTCTCCAAGAGAAGCCTCCGATATTGCACTGGCATACATGTTTGAAAGAGTACAGGGGCTTGGAGGGGTTGTGGTTTTGGACAAAACTGGAGACTGGGCTGCTAGATTTAACTCCAAGCAAATGTCCTGGGCAGCAGCAAAGGATGATCAGCTTTATAATGGACTGTACAAAGATGAATTCATATCTATGCCCATAAGTAAAACCTAGCATGTTCCTTGCACATCGTGTTGTAAGTATTGCTATTTCTACAGAATGTTTCTAAATCTCATTATTTTTGTTTTTTGATTAAATTGCTTTTGCTCTGGAAGGTTTGGAAGGTAGTCATAGTCACATCTAACCTCTAGGTTTTGTACAAAATGGTTTTCAAGAAAGACATTTTGACACTCTGGCAAAAGAAATGATTTTTTTTTTAATCCGACAGCGATTAATTGTTGTCTTAGTGAAGCAAAACATTTTCCATTTCCTTTTAATGAAACCCTCTTTGTGTGCAAGTTGAATTTTTTAACCCTGTTGAAAAAGCTATAATATAAAATCTCACACATTGGTTCTGGCAGATACCTTGTCACAAATCAGTGAAAACTGCACTCTTTTGGATTTTATTGATTATGTGTTGTCTTTTTTACAGGTTTCATCAGATATTGCAGTGTACCACATGCCTTTTCTTTTTCTTCTCTGACATTGAGTCTGTTGGGCTGATCTTATAGGTTATAGAGGTGTGAGATGGTAGTGTCGATTTATGAATCGTAATTGATAAAAGTCTTATCCAATTAAATGTTAGAATCATGATTTTTAGAACTTATCTACAGTATATTAGTTGTATCAAATCAAGATAAATTTGAATTGCATCACTCAGTTTCAAAAATCAGTTTATGAAATCCACTGAAACATAGGTGAAGTGAAATCAAGCTCTTATAGTACACATTTGAGATGGAGATTACTATAAAGACTTAATGAATAGATCTTTGAAAAGATGTTAAAATCTTTAGTGAAAATGTTTCCATGTTGGGAAAATTCATTTGCAGAGAGCCATTTTAAGCAATGCACAAGGAACTTTTAAAACTCAACCTCAGGTTTTGAATGCATTAATTGTTATTTTTATCTTTATTAATTAAAATAAAGCTGAAACAAATGTATGTGGGTGAGATTTGCCATTTATTAAATGCTCAAATAAAACATATGATGGAAATTAAATTGACTTATGTTTTCTGAAAATGCATTCCATTGATGGATATTTGTTTTATTGAAGACATAAAAATAAATTGAGGTGCGGCACAGTGGCCAATCGTTAGCACTGCTACCTCGCAGAGCTGGGGCTTGGTGTGCAATTCCAGATCTGCAGTGCTGTCTGTGTGGAGTGTGAACGGTCTCCCCATGTTGGATTGGGCATACTGTACTTCCTTCAGTTTCCTCCCACAGTTCAAAGACATACCTGTTGGTTAATTAGCTTCTCAGAAATTGGCCCTGGTCCGAGTGTATGCATGTTTTTCTATCTATCTGCGATGGACTGGTGTCCTGTCTAGGGTGTGTCCTGCCTTTTCTCATTGCGTGCCAGGATAGGATTATTATAGATAATAATCAGCATGGTTATTAGAAAATGTTGTTGAGGTGCTTAAAAATAAAATGGCTCATTAAAAGGAAACAAGTTACTGAGGAATTGCATTTAATCAATTTTTTAAAACCGAACTCACGGCTACATGGTTAGGTTTTCACTATTGTCCTGTTGTAAATTCACACAAACGTTCTGCATACCTTTTCTTGAGGAAGCATCGGAAAAACACAATGTAGTTTGAGAATCAGAATAGATTTCTAAGCTAAAAGATGTAAAAAATATATACTGTAATTGGTAATGACATTTGTCCATGGAAAACAGGTATAGAAGATGTAACTTACCTGATCCCACCTGGGATGTTTTAGCAGTTACAGTATATCCCAAAATACTTCCTGGAGAACAAAAGAAAAGGGAATAATGTATTTGGAAATATACGAACAGTTAAAATTTCAAGACACTGAAAATAATGCACTTATTTTTTTAATATTAAATCTATTTCAAAACTAATTTTATGTGGTTTAAAATGAGAGAATACTGTAGGTAACATAGATTAAGTGTTAAAAGAGACTTTGCAAATATACAGTATAGGCTATTTTCTTAATTTTAAAAAAATGATCTGTTATTAAACATGCAATTAAACATTAGTAGAAGTCCATTCCTACCAGGTTACTAACACTCTATAATGCTTTGATAATATATTACATGTTACACATTTATAAATGGAATTTTAAACCTCTGATCTAAAATATCAAAATGCCCTGGCTTTAACTTGGGAAAATTCTTGTCAAATGTCAGGATCTAATCTTTGACCTTTAACCTTGACTTCAGTATCACCAGTTCGGTTTTCCCTCTCTTAATTGTTTATGAGCACTCACAAGTGTAAAAATAAATTGATAATCCAATCTAAAGTAAGAGCTACAACTGTGTCTTACAGATGAGGATTGTACTACCATACTGTCACAGAAAAGCAATAGGGACAGAAATGTAAGAATTCTTATTTTTATTACATGTGAATCTCATTTTACGCAAATTTAAACACAACAGTAATCTATGCTGAACCATTTCAGACTAAAGAACAAAGATAAGAATCATGTCTGGTTAGTATCAATCTAAAAAAAATCTGAGCTGAACGTGCTTAAATCTAACACAAAGTGAGGGATTGTCTCAGTCTAAAAACAAACTTGCTGAGCCACTGGAAAAAAAGTGCTAGAGTGAATCATGCAAATGCACCATTAAGCTGTTACGGTACAAACTTAAAGGGACTTGGTTGCACATGTACAATAAATCATTGCAGAATAAAATGAATAAAAAATGTTAAATCTTCATTTTATTAATTCATTTTTACAAGAATTAATTGTGTGCAAAATTATAAGATCCATAATGGAACTTGTACTATTTAACCAGAAGTATTTTTTTGGCTGACTTTTCTCATGGTTATGATGAAAATGATTATTTTGTTTTTGATTTACAGTTACCAACATGACAACAAGCCAATATTTAAAACCAAATTCACAAGGTCTGTCCCAAAATCCGTAACTGATGACTCACTGGTACACTGTACAACTGATGACAGGAATATATGTGGTCCTCGAGTAGAAATATATTTAAGGTTAAAGCAATAACCTGTAAATCGGTAGGTGTTTTTTCCACATAGGTATCAGGCTTTAATTCCTTTTGTGCATCATCAGAGTAAGCTTTGCCTCCAGAGCCAAATGCCTAAGTAATGGATACCACTGAGAAAATAAAACCATTATAACCTTAAAAAAGGTTATAAAAACCTTTAAGCTCAGCAATTCATGGAACAGAAATTAATGCAGATTGAAATAAAGACGCATGTGCATTGCAAGAGTGTGGGGTGTTCAAGGTGAAAGGTGTACTGTACTAGGCCTTGCAAAGACTATTTTTGTACATCATTTGTCGTCAGTATAAACATACCCACACTCATTAGATGAAGCATGCTCCACTGCTAATAGGGGCCGTTGCTGCTATAGGTGCAAAACTGGATTTAGGGTTTGAGCATCAGAACCTGTTTTCCATCTGATGAGTCAGATTCTGTCTGGTTGCCTGTTCTACCTTGATTGTTTATAGTCAAAATAATCTTGCTATGCTTGCTGTAGGAGTCCTTCTCACTTCCTACGCGGAATTAACATTTGACATTGCACTGTTAAAATATTATTTTACATATGCAGAAAATACAACTTAATTATGTTTGTGCAATCCTCCCTATATATAAAGTACAAGAATAATACTGCATTAAAAAATAAAATCACTTCGTCTAGTGGGCATTTATACATTTGGAAATATAAAGGAAAGCTTTTAAAAATAGATGTGTAAATAATTGACTGTGAGTTGATACATAGTGACCATGCAATGAGTCTATAGAAGGAACATAAAGGAAAAATACTGTTTATATGTGGTAATAGAATGTTAAATTTTATACATGGATGTTTTAAGTAATAAAATATAAAAAATGGCAACATGCAGGTAAGTTCTGATATTAAAACAATTCTTTTTAATTGCCTTCTATTGTTGAATAATTAGGATTATTCATTTATACTTTTGATTTAAAGCAGGGTCATTTTGTTCAGCAGTAAATGTTATTTTGAAGTCCATCTCCAGATCTTTGAATGCCTAAATGCTTTAAACTGCATAATGGCATATTACAGCAGCCAACATTATAATAAAGGTATTATCTTTAACTTTCAAAACACAAATAATTAAAACACAACAGGAATATAATTAAATCTGTTGCTCATTAGGAAGATACAAAACAAAATCAAGATTTCTAAATTCCATTTGAAACGTATAGCACCATCTTCAACAATCTTTAATACTTCTCACCACAGCAACCACCATCATGACCAATATTCAATATTCTAGTCTACATGTTAAATATCCAGTGGATTTGGAGGTTCACACTCAAAACTTTGTAGAAAAACAAGACGTCTGTCACAGAGAAACTACAGACTCTCTGGAGATTAGGCCCTGGCAGCGCTTTGCCCAGTCATTTGTTCCGTCCTGGAATGTTGTCATTTCCTGTTTGTTCCCCTGAGTTTTATGATGCGATCCATGATATAGCAAAGTCTGTGTAGGCCTTTGCTAGAAACAGAGCAGCAATTCAAGCTTATGAAAGACCCTCTGATTCTGTCACTATCGCTGCAACACAATAACCATTCTGAAAGGTGTACAATGTATGCTCAATATTAGGTTCACCTGGCACAATAACCATCTTACAGTACTAAACATGATAGAGTTATAAAAACATGCTTGTAAGTATTTCTTGCTGAAGTATTAGATCTGTCCAGGTACCTAGTAAAAGAAAATGGTTATCCCCAAAATGTAGCAGAATTGTACCCACATTTTAAATACAAAACTTCAACATCAGGCCTTATTCTATGTAAATACTGTTTGAGTTATGTCAGGTGGCATTGTGGCACAATGGATAGCATTGCTGCCATACAGTGTTATGGCTCTAGGTTCGATTCCAAGGGGGGGGGGGGCTACCTGCATTGAGTTTGTTCTCCCTGTTTTCACATAGGTTTCTGCCCACACTCCAAAAACATAGTGGTTCAGTTAATAAGCCTCTTGGAAAACTGGCCTTGATCAGAGTGTGTGCGTGCCTGTGTGTCTGCCCTGTGATAGACTGGTGTCTCGTCTAGGGTGTATCCTGCCCTGCACCCACTGCTTACTAAGATAAGATCCAGTCACAAATCGAATTTCTCTGTGCTCTAAGGTAAAAATCTTTGCATGTAACTTGCTGCCCTTCCTACAGGTTTATTCCAAAGTGACAACATTCCTGAAGGTATAAATTCAGGAGAGATGGGAATGTGACATTTATGCCATGGATACACTACACACGAGACTTGAGCCACAGTGAATGTTTGTGGGATGAGCTGGAAAAGAAAGAGTGGCATCTAGAGCTCACTGGCCACTGGCAAATTCGTATTTGTCCAGACTCTATGAGAAAAAGAGCACTAGAAGTCAGTGAATTTGACAATTTTACAGTGATGTGAATCGATTTCAATTTTAAACTAGAGGTTTCCTTCGATATGCAGTATATTTATCTGAGCATTTGAAAATAATTGAATCCTGCTGAGAACCAAAGTGTGAGTTTGGGAGCTCCAATTGAAACTGACAAAGTCGCACACTTTTCTGGACATTCCAGTGAAGATGTAAACAGAAAGGCCAGTGAAGGCTGTGGCATGTGGAAGGTTTGCCTGCTTTACATGTTTATCAGCTGTTAAAAATCGCAGCTTCCACTGCTTATTCTTCTGACAGAAGCTTCTGCTAGAAGGGGCTTTTAAATCTTTGCAGCAATGTGCAGCAGTTTCAGATATCATGCTTGTCCAGGTAGTACTGGAAAAAAAGCAGCTACTTTACCTTCACCACCACTATTTTTTTTCTTAATTTATGAAAACAAAAGTACTCAAATTAATGTATGGCCATTAAAATAACAAGACTGAAGTTAGAACATTTTACTAGTTTTGTAATGTTTTGAAATAAGGCTTTAATACTTGTGCGAAATTTATTGAGGGTAAAAGAAGTGAAGAGGCATTTCCATTCTGTTTAATCTAAAACAACACTAAACGGATTCCTCTCCACACTGATCTTCACTATTGCACTCCGACTGCCTTTTCAGTTATTTACTTTTTCTAAATGGCAGGATGAGGTTTTTACCTCAAGTGGGGCTAATCGTCATAAATATTTATATTTAACAATGCAGTCATAGTAGTCCTTCCCAGGCTTCATGGGGGCTATTTTGAAAAGCAAAACAGATACTATCAAAGATCTACAGTATCTTCCCATGGCAGTACGATTTAAAAGGTGCGAATTTGCAGGCATCCAACCAACGCAAACTGCACACAGCAGCAGAATGCAGACTAGATGGAAACGACGAACGCAATGGACATCCTACGGAAGCAACTGCGAAAAAGATCAAGTGCGCTATATGAACTGTGAGAGCTTTCAGATCCTTCTACAGCTCCAACTCCTACAGTTCACAGTGATGTTTATCAATAAATGATATGTAACCCCTCTCCATCCTAGAAAATCCTTTCAGCTGAACAATGTGCTTATTTTGAATATACAATCATTTCGTTTTCTGTACGGTGCAGGGTACCCTAAGTTGTAATATTTTACGGTCCTATCCAACTCGCAAGATTCCAGCGTTCCGCTGCTTGGTTTCGATTCGTGAACGTTAAACAGATTTTATAAAGAATGGTGTTCGTGTTCTCTGGTATGCATGTAGTTAAATAAATTGAGTTGTATCTATGATGTCTAAGTCACTCACTCACACAATCACAGTGTTCGCGGAATAAATTGTCGTTTGAAATAGATATTACTGTAGTTGCAGTACAAAAAATCAACACCTTTGTTTCAGAGCTTTAAAAGAGGAGACAAACCTGACCGGAGAAAACTGGAAAAGTTAGCATTGAGTGAAAATATTCAGTAGAGATTTACTAACGATTTGCATTTCAAGTTTTTCTCCGCACCTAAACTAGAACATTCACTGGATAATTCCTTCTGTATTAAAACAGACTGAAACCTACATCTTTGTATCAAAGGGGTATAAACTGGCTCTTCACAAACCTCAAAGTCTTTCATGTTCAAATTGCTTAAAGCTGTATAAAGAAACTGTTTATTCTTGCAAACATACGGACGATTATTTACATGCACCAATTTTGTTAAACCAACAGCTGACTTTCTTTACAGAACCATCTGTCCACTTTCAGGTATTGTCGGGAAAATATTTTCGCACGGAAAGAATTTCGATTTCCCATTTAAGTAATCATTAAGGACCACTGTCGATGGGATTTTGCGTGAGAGAATGCTAGGTCATAAAAAAATGCGATGCAGGTTGTTGGTTGTCTAATTAAGTGGAAAAAAAACATCTATGGAAAACCAATTGACTAGCTATGGTTATGATCATTTATACCAGGACAGGATTGGTTCTTTAGCCATGTTTGCAAAGCCTCCGAGGCTGATTGGGCGCTTATGTTACGGTAATTTGTGGCAGGAGGTCAGTGTGCCTTTGCATTTCTTTCTGTATGTGTGGACCGCTCTTCCCATTGATCGCGAGTTGTGCTGCTGGCTATTGGTCAGTTTTGTGTACCAGTGCCAGAAAAAGGGGCTGGCCCATTTCAAAGAGCCTTCATAGAAAAAGTCAAGACGTGCGGTACGGCCAGTGTGGGTCACAACAAATAGCGATTAAGAAGAGTACACACAGCTGGAATTAAACAGCCAAGAGTTCGCTTTGTTTTCAGATCAAGTAGCTTTTTCATTTTCTTACAGGTAACACTTTTTTTTCCCCCAGTGCTTAACCGTTTTTACGCCGTTTTATTTTTTGCATTGCAAATCTCCGCAGTGAAACGAATGATTTCCAGGGAGAGCAGCAAGATAGAGCCCCCAGCTGTCAGACATAGGGAAATGGTCAAGAGTGAAAAAGACAAAGAACATGGCGAGATTTAGTGGGCAGCGGTTAAATTCCACCTTAGATTAAAATTACATAACGTGCACATCAGAAAAACGAAACGCGAATTTTTTTTTTTAAAAAAAAGCTTATAACAGAAGTTCCTCCAGCTTTAAAGGGGTAATGGAAAAGTTCAGAACCTAGCAAGACGGCAGGGGTCAAAGAATTTACCCTTCACTTGTCTTCCAGCGAACAGTACTGGTGAGTATCATTTTAAAGAAAACCTGAACTCTGTGTGAAAGTAGTTGCCGCAGTGACTTCAGTGTCGTTGCATAACTTCTCTTCAAAGATATCAGTGAAATCCCTAACAGGTTCTATTTGTTTAGTGTGCAGTTAATGAAAATAGGATTTGACAGCTCAGACTACTCGGTCCGCAAAACTGCCTAATAGTAGTAGATTGTGACATTAACAGTTCTTGACCGCGTAACACGAATGCTGAAAACTTGTCTCTAATTAAGACTCTGGGAATGCTTTGAAGAATGCAAATTTTTATTTCCGAAATAATTAACAACTGCTCATATGATTTCAGGATTACAGAGCACCTTTGACATAGCTTGGAAAAACAGACGATAAGACATAAAACGGAAAGGTTTCAAAACTTTAAACATTGAAGACAAGATAACTCATTTCATAGGTCTTTAGTTGCTATAATACAGAGCATTACATCATATTTTGATAAACCTCGCTCAGCTAGGTTTTTAAAGCAAAGAACCTTCATAGAAAAACTTGTCATATTTGAACACTTTACACTTACAAGTAATCGATTATTTTAATGTACGTCTGAGATGCTGATTGTTCTTTATAAAATCATAATGCCCACACTTTATTCCCGTGATTTAAACTGTTACGCATCTTTCCGAGATGTACTGCGTAACCTGAGTAAATACTCTGCTTTGCTAACGCGACTTGGAAATTATGAGTTCTGACTTATTTATTCTTAACCCCTATTTAAATGGTTTCCTTACAAATTTTCATCATAACCTCTTAATTTAACCCATTAGGAAAGATACAGATGAATATATTGTACATGTCTGTTAACTGAAAAGGAATTGAAGCTTCTGAAAGAGGATACATTTTAATTTATATCAAAGACATCTCTGGGCATGGGGCCTACCTGGATCTTGTCCAAGATTCCCAAACACAGTCAACACCGTAAACTCCTTAATCAACGATAAAACACAACGCAGGTGACAAGTGTAAACTACAAGGAAGAGCATTTAAAACCAAAAACATTTTTACACAAAGGGTTATAGGTGTCTGTTACAGACTAATTGGCTATGTTCTTAGGGTGATGCCCTGGCTTCTTTAAAGAAAAAAATAAATTAGATTCTAGAATAAAATAGCTACTAGCAACCAATCAAGCTGAGTCAAATGGCTTCCTCTTTTTTTTGTATAGGACATTTGACTTTCTTGATTGTGAATATTAGCTTTAACTATAGGTATGGTAGGTCATTATTTTATGAAATCACAATCCTTGGATTGTCAACATTCTAAATGACTACAATTACAACTTATATTTTGTTGTTTTACTTGGTCTATTGGACTTCCTGAAACGTCTAATATGCAAACTAATTAGGCATCAATTAAATCACAAGTTTGGCTGACAGCTCCCCACTCAATACATCAATTAAAAGTGATAATCAAGTATACCAGTAATATGTGTACTTCTAAAATCTAAACATTAACAAACCGCTCTTCCTCTTACATTTGCTATTATGAAATCCCTTGACATGTTAAATTACCACTGCAAAATATTTGAATTTTTTTTTCCCACGCACCATTCAAACAAGTTGAATATTTTGTAGGCAGGAGACTTTGGAAAATGCTTTGACATTTGGTTGACCTTTGAGAGCCGGCCTTGTTAATAAGTGTACTAAGGTTACGGATGACTGGTGTGGTGGCTTTGTTTTAAATCGTGCTCAGAATATCATTTGTTGTTTAATTACTACCTAAGTGGTCAAAACTCTCTCTCTTATGCAAGGTCAGAAGGTTTTTGTCTCATCTAATAACTGCCGCGGGGGCTCTGTTTTGCTTAAAAAAAAGACTCAATGGAAATGCTTTCCTTCCACCATTTACAGTATGGGGTGTGTCCAATCAGATAAAGAATGGAAACACATATGACTAAACATAGCTATGCTTTTCCAAAATAAATTGCAATTGGAAAGGACAAACTTGAGTTCTGAAGGTTACAAGCTACTCAGTAACTAATTTTGATGGCAGTGAAGCACTAATGGCATAATTGCAAATATAAACTTAAGCCACTTGTGAGAAGATAGTTCCACACTGCTTTACTAGTTTCACTAGGGACAGCAACATCCAAGGATTGAATGCCTGTGAATGCTTGGAATAGTTGGCTAGAAAAGTTTGGCTTAGCCTGCTTGGTTAATGGGTAGCCTTCTGGCTGTAGGACAAGGAAGTTCGATCCCCCTTCAGACTGAGTGAACCCAGGGGTAGAGCAAGGTGGAGATGGGGCGGAGGAGGGACGATTGAGAGGAATGTGAAGGGAGGCGTCTGAGTTCAGTTTATGTAGCTAGTTTAATGGTGATGGTGATTAGGTGCAGTTGTGCGAGATTGACTTATCATTGTTATCCCTCCTGAACGCCAGTTAATAACTTCTATTTATGCTGTATAATAAACAAACAGATAATGCCAGACAGAATTATAGAACATAAGAAGGGTTGAATTGCTTCCTTTCGTTTGTAAACCATCTGACTCATTTGGTTACTAGAAACTAAATGTTACCAGGATCCCATGCAGCTGTTCCTTGATTGACGTCAGAGTTTCAGCTTCAGCAGCATGGATGTGTAGCTTGTTCCAGACTCCCACAACCCATTGTGTAGTACCTCCTGTTCTCAATTCAAATACACTTCATTTTAGTTCCCTATTTACCTCCTCTGATTTACATTTCACTGTTGACTCTAACAGAGTCTATCAAGTAAACTTTGTCAGTGCCTTTGAGGATTTGGAATACCTGGTTGTCTCCTCTGTTAATGACTAAAAACATTCACTTCATTTAGCCTGTCAGTGTAGGACGTTCCTTTAAGCCTGTGAGTGTATCTGGTTGCTCCCCTCTAGATGGTTTGTCATTAGTACATTTACAAAACTGACCATTGAACTGTCTGTTTAGGACAGGAAGCCTTAAAGTTGTTAATTCCTTGTAGCAAAATACTTGTGATTCAATCAGCTGGCAAAAAAAAAGAATTTCATATCCTATGGCATTCTGTCATCAAAGACTCCTGTGGTTAATTCTGATTTTATATTTCCTTGCATTATTTCCAGACTTGGAGAGATCCGTTTCCAAGGGGTCTACATTCATACATTCAGACAATCTGGGGATTGTTATTTTTTTTCTGGGTTGGGGGATTTTGGCACTTTTAACAAGAACAAGAATTTCTTGGGGGGGGGGGGATCTTGCTAGTGTATCACTTTTCACTGACCACGACTACAGGTGTACAGACAACTTGCATTGTCATTTTATAAGGTAGGGCCATATAAGAAACAATATATTAGGATTCAGGCATTTTAATATTTAGTATGAACATGCTATACAAGCAACTTAAAGCATTTATAAATAGGCATATGTTTGTAATAGTTTCAGTTTTATGCTGAAAGGTGCCATTTAATTATTTCAATCCTTTGAATAGTGAAAAAAATCATAATTCAATACAAAAAATAAGTACTGCAGAATGTCTTAAGATGTCGATGGAAGAGGTTTGCCATGGTTTTCCCCTTTAGGTTTCCCCCCAGACACACTGTGAACCTCAGGACAACAAAACAAGAGTGGATGGAGAGAGAAAAAATGCACAGAAGCAAGTGTCCACTAAAGTCACCTGAAAAGACTTTGAATATTCAATGGTGGCGATGAACAGTTTCCTTGGCATTAATTAATTTAGCACTATGTTACAAATTAAAAATTTGTTAAAGTCATACCTTTAATAAAGCATAGCCTGCACATGTAATGTCCATTTGGAATTGTGAGTAAGGAATATGGCCTCAAAAACAGTACCTATAAAACAATTCTAATAGTAAAACATACAAAAGGAAGGCTGATAAAATAAGAAACTGACCTTTAAATCCAGGAGAAACAAAAACACCATCCTTTGTCTGCTGTAGGCCTTGTGAAAGTTCCTATACCACATTACCTGAGCCTGGAAACTACATACACACATGAACTTTTTAGAAAGAACAACATTATCTACCACTTTGATTTTGTAGTACTCCTGGTGTCCCCCCCATCTTCTCATTATACAAAACAGAAATCAACATTTCTTTTATCCTACTTCAAGGAATACTATATTGCCAGTATATTTTTTCTCCTCACCTTAAAGAAGCAACTCAGAATATCACAGAGTCAGCACAAAAGATTATCTGACACAAACTTTACTTTAGGTTTTAATACACATGAAAGCCTCTGCAATTCTTCAATCTTGTATTTAACTAGTCAGAGATCACCTACCACAGCACTGCTATATAACCATAAACTAGTAGTATGTCACAGCTGCAATGTCTTACCAATTAGACTGAATGGTAATAATAGGTTTAACTGCCTATTTAAGACTTCCAGTGCTTTATTTACTAAGACCTCGTCTACAAGAGACACCTATTGGTCATCTGTGGTAGCAATGCTCTTATTTTTCTTTTGATGTCTCCTTTTCTAGGTCCAATTGAACTGATCTTCCGGAGCCTGTGTTCCATTAATTTTTTTTTGTTGGAAGATCTCTTTTTATCACTTTAGATTTTGCTAAAAGCCCTTGTATTGTGAAGTCTTGAGAAAAACTACAGATTAAAAACCTGTTAGCTAAACTATTATCTGTAGATGAGTTCTAGTGTTTGGCTAGCATATTATATTTTAAACCTGTGCATTTTACAATATTTCACAAAAATAAAGTGTTAAGAGAAAAATTAATAAAAATGTTAAAACGTTTTTCTGTTTTGCTTTGTAGGACCATGACCTTTCTATGACTCACACGTGCTGTTTGGAAAATCTGATTCTCTTTAACTTCATTGGAAAAGGTATATATGGATTTGAAACAATAGCATGTTTGAAATTGCATGCACTTTGTAATCTTCCCTACTCTTTATCCACACTCTAATACCATTAGATACCATTTTTAATTAAAACCTAAAGATAATTGTTCTTTTGTCTATAGATATAAATTATCCGCTTTTTATTAAAATAAAGAGCACTCTTTCATGAAAAATGATAAATGTGATACGTCATACATAAATGTTTAACAACAGAATTGTATTACACGTCCATGTAATATCGGGTTAAATTATCAAGGACATATTATATAAATAATTTCCTTGGCTTCCTAATTGATCCAAATAATCACAGTTGATAGTGTCATAGAACTACTCTCATGGCCTTCAATAAGTGACTTGCACCTCTGATTATGATAAACACCCTTCCCCCTGTTGCTTTACTGTGCTATATGGTTGCCAAGTGTTAAGAATTCCCGGAATGCAGAATTGCAGTGTTCTGATAAAGTTTGCTTTGTTCCCTCAGTGACTTGACCCACTGAAGAAAATATGGGACCCTGGGATTTTAATAGAAGAGAGCCAGAATTTTTATGAAATATAGTGGCATACTGCCTCAACCTGCTTAATACCCAGGGGTTTTATTACATTTTCAAAGCTAGAGTTAGTGCACCTTCCTAAATTATACTAAGGAGCTATAGTTGAAAAATGCTGATGATTAATAACTTTTAAAGCCCCAAGGCACTGTAAAATTATGATTCTAAAAACCACAACCATGCTTGTGCTCAGAAAGTTTTCCAAACTACAGAAATACCAATGAGCTAATTCGTTTGAGAACTGAACCTGTTTCTAAAATAAACCTAACTCTTAACTGCACTTTTCTGAATTCTAAATAATTAACAGTTTTAGGATTGATGGGAGAGGTCTGTCAGTATTAAATAAGGAATTGTTGAGAGCACCTCTGCCCCCTTTCCCTCAGTAGAAATAAACAAAAACCATTTCCACTGCCTCATGAATACTGGAGTAGTGTAACGCCTGTGTTTGTTCTCTTTCTATTATTGTGGTCGAGGTAAAATACATGATTCTTGACTGAAAAGCAAAGTGCTCAGTGGTGTTTGGAGTTATGGGGACAAAACTGCTTGCCATTGTGTGCAACAGACTGCCACACTGATGATCCGAACTGGAGTTCTTGATATATTAAACCACAAAACCAAGACAGTCTGAACAGCCTCCTTTCACCTGCAGCTTTACTTAATTGTCACAAACCTTATTCTTTTAACACTGCTCCCCGGAAAGGTGCTATTAAGTCACGATATGCAAGATGGCAATGATAGCTACATTTGTGTAGAAGATGATGAGGAGTTTCTGCATCTGACAGAGCTGAAGTTGTTAAAATGTTAGAGGGTTGATGCCCCTCCTGTGAAGCTGATGGAGTGACAGGAGTCTTTGGATGTGGAATAGGGGCAGAGGGATGGGAAGGGGAAGGCCAGACAGCAAGAGGAGCTTGGTTCCTAGTACGTTTGTACGTGTACACAGGAGAAGCAATGGTGCCATTGCTGAAGGCAGGCTATGCCCTGAACTGAAACCGCCTGTGTTAATTGGGAAAGCAGACCCGCAAAGCAGACAGTGAGAGCCAATACAGTATGTTGTCCAGTTTGGGCAAATTTTCTGGGAGGTGGAGCACAAGACCTACCTACAAGGTAGGCAGAATTCAGAGATTGCACATGAAGCACATGAAAGAGGGGGGTCCGTAGTTTTTAGTGTGATGGTGACCGAGCTACAGTTCTGGGGGTGTGTAGGGTTGTTTGTGTTGTTGAGAAGAGAGGCCAAGGATAATGTTCACGCACTAGAGAGGGAGACAGGGGAGTGGAAGGGGGAGTTGAGGGTGTCGTACTTAGTACAAGAAATAGCCTGAGGCAAGATAGGGGCTGTGGAGCTGCAGTCAGGCAGAGGGGCTGCTGGTGGAAGACCAGTGTCTGGATCGCTGGCCCGGCAGAGCAGGCTGCAAGGGAAAAGACTTCCCGGTGTGTGGGTGGAAAGCAGAGTGGAGAAGGATCAAGGCGCACACTGATGCCGTATGTATGAGCCAACAGGGGTGGTCAAAGCAGGCATCAGAATCAGGATGCCCTTCTGTAGAGGTAACTGAAAGAGAAGAGGTGGGGGAAGACGAGGAGACGAGAGCACAGAAGGCACATTGGGTAGCTTGACGTTGAAGAAGTGATCGTGACAGACAATAGGAGAAAGGAAAAAGGGGACCAGATAGGGTTGGTGGAAGGGGTAAGAAGGCATGAAGAAGGGAGAGAAGGCATGGGCATGGAGAATGGGGCAGGAGGCAGCCCTGGGGACGTGGTTATGTGGGAGCATTGGGGATGGTGGGTGTTGAGGTCATGATGAAAAAATCCAGACAAATGTTCTCACTTCTTGCAAGAGTAAATGCAAGATCATATTTCCATTTAAAATCAGACCTTTAGTTTCAAAACAATGACACTTTGAACCAGCAAAGGTTATGCAACCAGAAAAATAATTTCTGTTCCTTGTGGCTGAGTCATGCAGTTTGAACACTACAAAAAAAAGTGCCACTTCAGCACCTGCAGGACAATCTCTCAGACTCTGCAGTTTTAGGGTAAACAGGGATGTACCTGTTTGGACACACTTGAAGGGCAAACATAAACAAGAGCCGGGTTGTGGAATAGCAATGGTCAGATTACGGGAAACAGTCATATTACCATTTGATCGATTGATTCTGTGTTCGACAGGTTTGTGATCTGTGTGATTTAAGAAAGTTGGTATGAGACTCTTTAAAAACCATTTTATCTTGCATTTCAGTGTATTTTTTTTTTGTAAAGTGGCATTGATGTCATCGTTTAATGTGCTAAAATCCAGCCCTGACAGTGTGAGACACTCTTCGTGGGTGCTTCTCATGGTTTGGGGTTGACAAAGATAGATGGCAATACTGGCAACTGTAAACATCCTTGACTGGAAGCTGGTGCAGAAGATGGGGCTTTCAGTCGGATGTTTGCAGCTGCCAACTGCTATTACCTTCAAATCCCTCTTTCATTTTTGTTAATAGCTCTCTGAAATGTCATGCTCCCATAACTTCCCAAAGAAGTTGAGCGGAGGATCATTTCTAACAAAAAAAATGCAACAAAAAACACTGAACAAAACAGAAAAAAACAGCACTTCTGCCTTTTTGAAGAAAAAGAAAGTTTAGTTTCTAACCAAAAAATGGCAGGTACAATGTTTTTTGGGCAACTAAAACTGATTATCTGTACATAAACTCACTGGCCTGTACCTAATAAAAACACCACCAGGAATAAGGAATAAGATTATCCACGAACAACAGTTTTGATTCCAAAGGGGAGTGGAAATTGAGAAACATTATAAACACCGAATGTCATTGCTTGGACAAAAGTCCCATTGATACAATTCCCAATATAACAAAGATTTTTAAATAATTAAAAAGTATTTAATTCTGAATGTCACAGTGATATAGTGAAAATAGCTGAATAAAACACTTGCTGCTAACTATAACTGAATAACTGAATTATTCTTTACTTTGGCATGTTTTTTTATTGGTACAATGACAAAAAAATAATTGATTAAAAACAATTATGATGATTGTTGTTAATTTTAATTGGGTGCTTCTTCTAATTCATATAGTTGACTGCAATCAGGTTTCCTAAATACCTTCATTTGCAACTAGCATTTTATTTGTACTGTTGATTTCACTGTCCTTGAATCAATATAAGAAATTTGAAAATGCATGCAAAAACTGTTTTATAAGAAGTACCATTTAAAAGTTAAAGCCAATGTGGCACATTGAATTACACCTTGAATTCAACGAATGGATATATTTTAGTAATAAACACATTGTCAAACAAAACACCAGAGCCAATAGGTAATTAAAATGGTTGCTTTGTAAGTTACAGCTCTCTCTGGTTGGCCTCTGTTGTGGAAAAATGTTAAACTCCTGGGGTGGGAGCTTAAAAAAGGGGGATCTTAACAAGTGCTGATTTTAGCAGTGAAATGTCAACCCTGTGACACTTGGCATGGCATTTCTTTCAGATTAGTTCTAGTGACCATAAGAGAAACATTCCTTTCAAGCAAATGCAGAACCATAACTACCAGATTAGTGCTGCACACACGTTCAAGAAGCCATAACTTCGGCTTTTCTTAAACTCAGGATGACAACAACCTTAATTGCAACAGGTCCTTCAGTGTCCTATTTTTCCTATGATGTCTAAGTATCTTACACTAAAACATATATAAAATAGAGCACAGTGAATACTGTAAATGTTTTTGTTGACTCCATTCAGGGTTTAGATTGAATATGCAGTGTAAAAAGGGTTGTCTCACAGAAACGTTTAAAGAAAATGTACTATAGGGAGATTCTTTTGTATGCTCTCAGTATTACTTTGGATCTTAATAATGGTTCAATCCTTCTAATAAGCAATACAGTCTGACGGGAGTCTTCAGTTGCATTTCTGAAGATCCACAAGGTTGAAAAAAGGAGTAAGGTCAAAGACCAAGAATAAAAAAAAGTCAAAACTCTTTAGCTTATAATACAGAATATTAAAAATGCATAAAAACTGTGATATTTGGATTCTGATTAAAAGCAATTATAACAGACAACAGAAGGCCTGAAGGCTCTCCATGACCAAGGCTGATCTTTCCAATAAATTGATCATTGAATTCAGCACCCTGGACAGCATACTTTCAGATACCACAACTATATTTCTTATCAATCCATTATGCTGAGAGAGGACAGTGCCATAAGTATTCTAATTATACCCCTGCTGCGAGTTCAATAAAGTTCCTCCTTGGTTGATCATAGCTATCTATTCATCCTCATCCTTGAATCTTCAATTCATATTCTTTGACTCAAAATTGTCTCTCTTAAGGGAATATTCTTTTGCCTTTTTGCAGTTCACAGGCATATTACTGCTGTTTTCTGGGGTTAGAGTCTCCCAATTCAGTTTGCCACAAATCCAATAGCAATTGAGAAAGGTATTGTGTCAAAAATAATGAAGGACCTTAAACAATGTGTCGTGGGCTCTGATCAAATGTTGTTCTTTGCACCAATGTATGTATAAGATATTCTGAAAGCCCTGGGGCCTAAACTTAATAAATATATACATTTTCCTTAAATTCCTTTTTGAATAACCTTAAACATAAATGCATACAAAGATAAACTCAAGGAGGTGCTATCAGATATGTTATTGTTTTTCTTTAGTTTTCCATAGATTGTGGAATCGCTTATTTCTTTGTCACACTGATATAATAAGACTTTTTGTAATAATAGTGCGTTTTGCAATCTGAAAAATTATTAGTCCACAAGCTGGTTGTTAACAACCTACTTTTTGATCTGATGACATTACACTGGGGTTTTTGCTCTACCTCAAGAAATGTAAAACCGAGCTGTTTATTTTTTTTCATTGATCCTTTAATGTCTACCACTGTTGCATATAATGGAATCCAAACCATTTCCCTTGTGTTTCTTGTCCCTGAACTCATCACACAGTTCTTTTAATAATAAGAGCTGCCCCGACTCCTCCCCCTGCGCCAGTAGATTTGTTTTTTGTCTCTCTAGTGTATCATGAAAGGGAGTATCTTCTGAAAAGTAGTTCAATTAGTGGAGCAGCCTCTGGTGCTTTTCTTAAAATCTGCTCCCACATATCATGCATCAAGAGACACCTCTTCCCAGCCTGTCTTGACCCTGGGTTCTCTATAAACAGAGCGTGTGGACCAATTCCTGTTTGCTCATGGGATTAATCAGGAGACTCCCTTTCAACAGAGAAAATTGGGCCAATGAATGTGAAAAGCTTTCAATCAAAATCATTCGCATTCATAAGGTTTGCCACATCCTCTGCACAAGAAAGAAGGAGGGAGTTAGTTTGGGTTCTTGCCAGATTGTAACAATGACGTTCATCAGTGGGAGCAAACGTCTCAGAGGGCAGTTTGCTTCTCTCATGTTTATTTTAATGCACAGTGATACACATAAGCACTGTAGTTTGTTACAATTTATTTGAAAGGTTCTGTCTTTCTAAAAACACTTTAAAAGCAATCTACAGGGAATCACTGTATAAAGTATGAGTAGTGGCCTGTAGTAGCTGTTCTGCTACTACAGGAATGTTTAGATCCTTGAAATGGCTTTGACCTTTTCTTCTGTGACTTCTCAAAAACCAAAAATTACAAACTGTCCTCGGTTATCCGCCAGTCAGAACGTACAATTCCTTAAGGAGAATGGCTCGAGCGCTTAACAAGGTTGACTGATCATTCCTCAAGAAAAGCACCTTGTGCAGCTTGTTGCCAGAAAGCTAAGAATAAAGCTGTTTTATCCTAGAATAAAATTGGGGAATGTGGAGGAAATGCACTTGGTGGAGTTAACTCTCCGCGAGTCCAGCCCTGTAAACACTGGGAGAGCCAGAACACATCAAAGCTTCCTGCCTGGGCCTCAGAAAACAGCTTTTCTACAAAGCCATTAGTTTTGAATACTTGACTAATCATTGTATATACTGTACATGTCCTTTATTCCTCTGGACCTCTTTCGATGGGACTTTTAAACAACCATACTGACAAAAAAATAAGATTACATATCTTTTTATAGGTTTGATGTATTAGAAATAGATTTGGGCTGATTCCCATCATTTTTTTGAATGCTTTAAACTATCAGCCTGAACTAAGGAAATATTAATAATTAGGCAGTCAAGACTTTCTCAGCTGAAGAGGAAAGGTGGATTCAAAACCTATGAGGAGGCTTGAATAAGGTACTTACATTGTCTTTAACTGGGCTTCTATTGCTAAATACTGAACACTTTCTCACAAGAGTTCCGAGATGAAGGCAGTGTAAACATCCTACACTCTCAGCTTTAGCAAGTAAAGAGGCTGGGAGAGGGGTGTTTGCGCTCTCTAGCTCGGAAAAGCAACGTCTGAGGAAATGGGCTTGGTTAAACTAATAGATTTGGACTTTAGCACACTTATGCTCTGTAGGAATTTGATCTGATGGGCTCAAAAAAGCAGACACTGGATTTAAACCTACCAATTGTACTGTATTAATAAAATAGTTTTCATATTTGCTTGTAACTCTAAATCATTTGAATTATTTTTATAAATTACGGAAATTAGCATTACTTTTAAAAGACACTTGAATAAAAACCATAGTGTACATATAATGACTTTGGTGGAGAAGCCACTAGATATGTTATATAACTGTGCTTCCTTCCTGAGAAGTTGAACAAGTCCATTTATAATGCCTAGCCCTTGAAGAACATTTTGTTTCTACAATGGATCATGGGAGTCAAAAGAAATGCTGCTTTTGACAGATTTCCTGTAGCATTTACAGGGAAGTCTTCTTTAAAAATGCATTAGAAATCTGTGCTGTCTTAACACAGGACAGTGAATGGGAGTCTTGTAGGTACATATATTAAAAGATGACAGTACATTTGTACGGTTTGCTTTTTCAACTTCGGTTTGTTACTAAAGCTGTGAGGTGGGTTGTTCAACTGCTAGCTACCCAGTTCCACTTCTGGAGTAATGACAAAAATGCACAACTAGGATTGCCCATCTGTGCTAGTCAGCACACTTAACATCCTTTTGCCAGGCAAGATGCATGTCGTTTGTAGCACATTATTTGTGGTATGATTTTTAGCTTTTCCTGCTATCTTAAAAATGTGAAATTATGTCAACACTTGGAATACATTCTTGCTTTGCACTCGCGATCTTGCTCAATGAAAGGAAGTCATGGCGTGCACGCCCCTTCGGGCAGACAGGGCTGAAACACTTCCACCTCTCTGGCCCCTGTTAACACGACCTTGCTTTGTGTGCAAGATGTGCTGACGACTGTTCTGCTTCATTGACATCATTAATGTGGAAGTCTTCATTTCCTGTCAGGTTTTAGATTTTTCCTGGCTTAATTGCAACATAAATGCAATACTTGTGGACTTATAAACTTATTTGGAAAAACTATTTTCAAGCAGTTTTTTTTTAATTGGTGGTTAATAACCTTTGTGACCTATTTTCAGGATTATTTTCTAAAAAACGTGCTTCGAGAATTTGTGAAACAAAAAGACTAAGACCTGGACATGTAAACGAGAGGAAAAAAATCGGAAATGAGCAGTCACTATTTAAGACTGACTTAATTCTTATACCATGGGTTTGGTGTAGGTTTAAAGGATTAAAAACTGTGAAAGGTTTGCAAGCATCAATTTAAGTTCTTTATAAAACATTTTTTATGTATAGGTCTTTGATATTGATATCCGATGGACGCCTGACTTCACCTACCAGGGCACAGAAAGCGTCGTCTCTGCATTACTTGGGGAAACAAATCTTCAGAACGTATATTATACTAATCATGTTGATGTATTTACACAATATCCAATTAAACTTTGATATTCCAAGAATAAAGGCTTGTGTAAATTCTGCTGCATTTTTCCTAATAAATATCTACATGATTAAAAAACTCAATGCTTACGTGTCTGTTTGCCATTATGCCTTTTATAGTGATTCATAGGAAGAGTCTTCTAAATGCCAAAAGTATACATTAATTCCTGTTCAAATTGTGATTGTATAATCCCTTTTCACTCCTATTTATATTTTGTTTCAATTTACATAACTTGTCAGATTTTAATTGTCATGACTCATTTTAAACTTAGTTGTTAATCTATAACTTTGACGATTAACCCCTGTCAAGAAAATCGACAGTAAATTCTTACCTGAATCCAAGTTGTAGAAAGAGTAATCAGTGTAAATATCCATCCATCATGAATTTAAAAAAAATGGATTATTGTACTGCTGAAAAAAAAACTTTGACCATAGTTAGAATATAAAGTTCCAGAAGAAATGTATGGTCAAGGTTTTGTTGCATAAGAAATATAGTTTGAGCTCCAATGAATTTTTATTTCACAATCAGTTTCATTTCTGTGCGACCAACTGCATTTATAATTCACTTTTGAGATATCGACATTTCCATCCCAGATGCAAGACTAAGAAATGCAATGAGGCTAGTTTTGAATAGTTACAGATAATTGGATATGATAAGATTAAGATTTTAAAGAATATTAATAGCCTTGCACCAAATGTCATGCTTTGCAATACAACTAAAAAACATGCGTCTAGGTACCAGCAGAGGTCGACATTTTTATCTCCAAATCCACTGCTTAAAAATTAACGTTTTAACAACAGCAAATCGTTACCTAAATTGGGTGCCTCTAGCCACTTATCTCACTGCTTTCAGCTAATCTGTGTACTCATTGGGTTAAGCAGTCAACATCTGGATGCCAGATTTGCCTACTGACAAGAAAACTTCAGCAAACACTAGTTTCCATGTCAACTACAGAAAATGCAATAGAAGGCAAGGTTCTGAATTCTGCAGAAATATACATTAGCCCACCTGCCCCACTCTGTGGTGACTGGCTGCAGATCAGCATCTTCTTCTGTGTGACTAGTGGTCAATGGCTAACTCTCGCTCTAGTATGACTTACAGAACAACCTTTACCATCTCATCAATTATCACAATTTTATTTGCAAAAACCTATCACAAGCTTCTTTGAGGACTTGAACAACTACTCAGCCCCTTGCTAACCACCTTTTACTTATTTAATTCAACCAACCACCACTGCTGTCTAAGCTGTCACTGCTGAGCTGTCAATTCAACTTAGCTGTAACCTTGAAATAACAAAGTAAAAACCCGCAGTTACTCAACTGTGCACAAAAGCTGTACAAAATATGAGAATGAAAACTTAAAGAGTCTAAACAATGAATCTTAGCATTACACGCATCTCCAATTCAATATTTTTGTATTATGTATTGTGAAATATTGCCACAGATCTGCTGTACCCTACACCACTGATGTAACAATATGGGAGCCGGGTCCGGTAAATCATACCATAACACTACATAGCACGAGCAATGCCTTAATGCGATCTGCCAAGAAGAAAGACTCAACTATGCCATCCTCTTTTTTTAGCTTTATTTTTTTTTAATGTGTGACTGAGGCTTACATTATTCTTCGATTAGCAAAACCAGTCTCATACTCCACTGCTCAGAGGACCAAAGCCCTCTATCAGTTTAAGTGGCACGGGAGGCAGGGTTGTTAGTGGTGCTGGAGCTCCCGGGAGTTGTAGCCACTGACATTTTCTTCAGAGTGCGATTCAGCTATATGGAAAAATGGGACAAGTTATATCAGGGAAGTACGAGGCATGTTCTTAGCATAGTTTAAAACCTAACAGGCAGTCTTATTTCAGCTGCAAGTAAAATAACAGCTGTTTGGAATCTTGCACTGCAGGTAATTTGGAAATCAGTACATGCTAATAAAGATTAAAAAAATAACTTAATATTTAACAGTTTAAAAAGAAACAGTATTGTGTCACTAAGCAAGGTTTGTGATTTCTTAATTTGGAAGTCAAAAGTAAAAAAGATTTTTCTTACCTCTTCAAATTTGTGAATTTGTCTGATGAAGAAATCTCCATACCGCCGAGCTACTTTGGTGTCTGCAATGTGAATCATATCCTAAAAAACAAAAATCGCCAACAAAATGTAAACAGGCCAAAATCAAAAATGGCAAAAGCAGCTTTGCTGACTTTAAAAACATTTCCACTTAATTAATAAGTCAGAGTGGAACCTATGGGATGCCATTCACTTAAGAGTTTAAACTAACATCCCTCAAAGACTAACACGTTATCATAAATTGACACCGGGGCTTTCCAGAGATTCTTCAGAGACAGTGCTATCCCTGCACATCTACAGACCTTATCTATGTAGAAGTCGACCTCGGAAGCAGACTGAAACTCCCCGTCAAGAGCCGAGATCCCACTGGTCCACACCAGGTTCTTCATCTTGTGCTTGAACACCAGCAGCTGGATCCGAAACTCTTGCTCCGACATATCCAAAAATCCTGCCAGTTTTGCCACTGGCATAGTAGTATACAGCTTTAGAAAACTAGGGAAAAGACAGGTTAAATTGTAATGATATCAAGCAGTGACAGCACAATTCTAACATTTTGAGCAACAGCACACAGGTCAAACTAATCTGAAGGTTACTGGTATAGTCTGTCATTTATCATGCTTATTAACTGAAACTTAGTACACCCTCACTAAATCACAGGACACAGCTTTTGAGCAAGGATGAGAAAATATTACACTAAGACAAATGACGCCTTCATAACTGACAGCCAGAAACCCTTGAAATGAAAAAATAATCTTAGCTAGGGAAACCAACACCTCAATGCAAATGCATAGTTGAAAAACTGCTACTCTGCCGGGCTATAAACAGCATTATTGTACATTAAACAACTTGAAAATGTTGTAAAATGGTAATGTTAATCATGGTTTCACATACAATAGTCTGTCCACAAGCATGTGGACAACTAGGCTCAAAGAGAACAAAAATTACACCATAATAAATGCAAACTATACCTGCGAATGGTGGAGAGCTGAGCCTGCTGCTGTACCTCCTCAGCAAAGACTTTCAGCTGCTGCTGGAAGGGCTCTTTGTGGTAGTTGGGATGCACAGTGTCGTAGTTTGGAACGACAGGGGAGAGGAACTTGGGACAGGCAAAACTGAACAGCTCTTCGAACACCTGGAGATCACTGAGGACCAATGAAGTAGAACAATAAGAGCACATACAGCACTACTGCAATGATACTAAAGCTTCAATACAAAGTACTGTCAACCCCTTAAACCTTAAGAAGCAACACAAATTCACAAACAGTTGGTGGATGCCAAGTTCTGATTGTGTTACACAACCTATGTGATAAGCATCTGTAAGTATGATGAAGTCTGACAAATAAACATACAGTTATTTAGACTTACCCTTTCTGCATGCGTAGCATCTTGTCCCCATACTTCTCCCTCAGCTGGGTGTGAATACTTTCATCAATCCTCATGGGATACATTGTGAGAGCAATGGCCAGAAGACCGTGCATCTGTTCATTTTGTTTATTAATCTAGAAAACAGAAATTCTACAGTGATATGCTTTCAAACCAAGATACATCTATCAATTGAATTGAGCACACAATCCACAGTGAGAGAAGCATAATAATACACTGCAAAGGAACAAGTAATAGGTTTATTCCATGCTGAAAAAAAAGAAGGAAGAGTACACAACGTTTCGGCTGTGGAGCCTTCTTCAGGTGGGCTGACACCTGAAGAAGGCTCCACGGCCGAAACGTTGTCTTCTCTTTCTTCTTTTTTTTCAGCATGGAATAAACCTATTACTTGTTCCTTTGCAGCCTACGCATGCTGACGCAGCTACCCACCTGAACTATAATAATACACTGACCAATCTACCCTGCATAAGGAATGCATTTAGTGATTTGGAAATGCTTACTCAAGACACTGTGGACTCAATAATACAAACAGGTGTCAACACACAAACACTCCTAAGACACTGACCATCTCGTATTTGTATGTTGATCGCTGGAACATGTTCCTAGTCCTCTGTATGTAGAGCAGGATGTTCGCAAACACTCTGATGGCATCTTGGTAGCGTCGCATCATCAGATAGGCAAAACCCACATAGTAATAGGTGGTGATTTGACACTCTGGGACACGGGAGTACATGCTCTGCACCACACAATTGAGAGATTGGTTAAGTACACAACTTAGTAATACACAAAACAGTTTCACATAATTATATGCTCCATACGTTTTTCAATATGGGATGATTACACGTTAATCATACTAAGTATAAATAGACTTTTTCAAGAAGGTCTGGAGAGATGTAAATTGCTCATGATTGTTTGCACAAGATAGAAGAATGAGAAGAATCAGTGCAGACTGAATAAATTAAAAGAAAATTATGTTTGAAGCCAGTTGATTTCACTTCCAAACCCAGCAAATCTATTATATCCCAGTCTTCAGTGTATACAGCGGTACTCAGCTCTGGTGGAATTAGTGTTTGAATGGTACCAACATGCAGTACACAGACTGGCAGAGTAGCCAGGAAAAAAAAGCCTTCATTAATGCCAGGAATCAGAGGAAATGTCTTTAAAAGACATCCGAGAGCTTTAATAATCCTGGAAAGGAGCACTGAGCAGCACTGAGGCTGGATAAACAAGAATGAAATGTCAGTGATGGATGTCACACAGACTGGTGCCAGTTGGTTATAAACAGACCTTGACTACCCTGCTGCTCCCTATGAGGGAGGCATGTGGCAAACCTAACCCATTTTGCAGCAATTTTGTAATTTGTGAATCAGAAAAAAAACCTCTACAATCCAAAATTCATCTGTGTAAAAGATCTCTATGGTTCAAATTAACTGAAACTCATCTGTTCCAGCATAACCACACTGAAGGCCTTCCCAGCACGCTATAATATTTGGAAAAAGGAAGCAGCACTGAAAACTAATTTCTTGTAAGACTATTTTAAAATGCTATTGTATTTTAAAGGAACAGGTAGCGGGTTTATTCAGGGTGCCCTGAAGAAGGCTCCACAGCCGTTTCCTTTCTTTTCAGCATGGAATAAACCCGCTACCTGTTCATTTGCAGCCTACGCATGCTGACGCAGCTACCTACTTGAACGATTGTATCTTAAATACACATTTTAGTAATTTATGCATTATGTGCTAAACAGAAATATATAAACCAACGGGTCCTTCAGAAATCTGATTTGTGACCTCTGAAGTACAGCAACAGTATGAAGCATCAAGCTCCGAAGCTGTGGTTTTACAGTTAACATGTAAATGCCCAGTGCCTTGAAACTCTGCATGCTAATTCAATTTAACCAGAGCTTTCAGAAACATATTCCTAATTCAAATGTTATACTGATCTATTCCTAAAATTGAAAACTATCTGCAAACTAATCTGCATTCAACTGAAAAATGCTTTTTGACACAAGTACTTACTGACAGTGATCTCTCCCTCCATTCTTCAAAGTTAATAACTATAACAATTTTAATGGTGCCAAGACCAAATGTGAATCTATACATACATATACATATAATTTGGTCTATAAGCGTTTCTGTGTCTACAACATACCTTTTTATTTAGTTCAATGTTTTCCAGCACTTTGATAGCCTGGTAATAATCGCCCAGTAGAGAATGAAGCCTCAGGAGACCCACCAGACTGAAATATCCCAGCATCTTATACAGTGAGTGCCGGCCATACTCCCCAGCAACACTCTCAGGGTCTCCTACAAACAAAGACACCACTGATTAATCCCAACAGGGGCTTAAGAGACTCAGACATACAAAGACAAACAAGGTACCTATTTTGAAAATGAAAAACAAGGGTTAGGTTTGCTATATTCCCCTGCTGCACTCTTCTGCACCTTACTGTATTATGTGGGATTTGCTATGATACAATGGCATACCCCAAACACAAATGACACTGCTGCTCTACAATCAGCCTAAAGAAGAGCAACCAGTACATTTCTAATTTAAAGAAATGAACCACAATGATAGATGAAAAGAATAATCTTTTTATTCCTGAACAGATGTACTGGGAAATGCATTTAAAGCTGAACAGGAGGCACTTCCTTACACAAATAGTTGAGAAACCTGGAACAAGCTAGCCATCCATGTTGTTGAAAGCAGTACCCTGGCTGGCTTGAAGAAACTTCTTAGAATCAATCACCTACTAAAATCCAACCGAGCTAGACAGGCAGAATTCCCTTATTTCTAACATTTCTTATATTCTTGATATTGATTGTATCAGAAAGAACAATCATTAAAAAGGACCTGATGCCCACTGAATCAATCCTTGTGTAAGTAAGGACTTTGATACTCTTGCTTTCTTTCAGAAAATAGCTGGATGAGATCCTTATGTCAACAGGCTTTTAATGACCAATGGCTAAGATATTAGGCTGAATGGCCTCCTCTCACTTATAACCATTCTAATGTTTTTAATGTCAAAATTAATTAAATCTCAAATCAAAGAAAAAGATAAAAACTGTACAGTAGCCTCGTCTTAGCTCAGAAAAAAAAGTATTCACAAAAACAAAAATATTCCCAAACCTAGAGAAAACAAAGTATCTACAGTTTGACAGGCAAAATAAAACTCATCATGAAGACAGACCACAGGACAGAGTCACAGCAGTATGAGGTATTTCTCTGAACATCAGAACAGCTTCAAAAAGGCCTGCTTGTCTACTAAATCATACAGAGGAATAAATACCTCCCTCAAAAGCTATAATTTAGAGTAACCAATCAAACCTAATTTGCTGATTTTTGGAAGAGAAGAGAAAACTGAAGAATCTGCCACAAAAACCATGAGCTTTAGAGAACACGCAAATTACACAAATAGACACCCAAAGCTGGAATATAACAGGAACTTGGAGCTGTGAGACTGCCACCATGCAATTGCAAACAGTTTGGCGAGGTAAGGTAAATTGATGGTAATTCATTAATATACATCAACACCTAGATGATAACCCTCTATAAGCAATTATGTCCTTAAAAAAAGTTTCCTCTCATTTCATATAATAATGGATGTTCATCCGTTTGCTCCTCATTGCCACAATTATTGGACTGCATAGGCTCCTTCATCGTTTTCAGGTGTACTTACCCCCACTGGTGTACACCTCCAGTTGTCTGTTGATGTTACTCTTGTCAACCAGAGAGTGCAGCACATTCAGCACACTATGCACATTCCAGATTTTGGGGTTGTTCCTCAAAAACTCCAGCTCTTCTTCAGATTTCTTTGCGGTCTTGCAGCGATACTGGCTGAATGACTGGAACTGAAGCACAGAGACAAACAATCACTGAAATGAAAACAAATGTGGAAAAACTAAGCAAAAGGCAAAAAAAAAAAACATTGTGGAATTTCCAATGCAGCCAACTAGCAGGTTTACCTGATAGATGAACTCATCAATGATATCCCATAGCCACTGATTAGGGAGCTCCAGTGGAGCAGGGCCATCTGCATCTGAGGGATTGGCATTCAGAGAGGCATGTCAGGTAAGAGAACTGTGCACACAGTATCAAGGGAAAGGAGTACTTCACACTACTGACAGCTATATGCTAACAATTGCAGAAATATCAGGAGAATTGTTTGAAAGCAGGACACGTAAGCCTCATCACCTCACAGCAGCATCTCAGATGTTCAATCTTCTGAATTTCAAATCTGATCAGCTTCATCTGACCACTTTAGGTTTGAGCCAGATTTTTTTTTCATCAAAACTTTGATTTAAATGGCCATTTTAGAAAAAAAATGGTTCTTTGAGATAATTTCTAATAAGATTGCGACATACACTGCACAAAGTATTAAATAGTTTTTTCCAACTTGTAGCAGTAGTAAGTTGAAGTAAACACAAAAACATCATACCACATGTAAGAGCCAAAATAAAAACTTTAGAAGACAAATCTAAGACCAAAATGGTACTACTATTTGGTATAGCTCCTAAAGAAAATAGCTGCAAAAGTTCCCATATGAAAACTCACTCAGAATGTAGTTGAAGAGATTGCAGTAATTGTAATAGGACTCAAACCTCTGGTCCAGTGTTGGTCCTCCCTGCAAAACAATTTCTGATTAGTGCTTAGCACTGCTGATTTAACATATGGTATACAAATGACTTTTGACTAAAATCGCCAACATGTTGGCAGAAACCTTTATAAAAATGTCTCAAACTCAAATTCACTGCTCTTTAGCCCTGAATCCAGCTCTATGTATTTCATAAAAGATTGTTATTTTATTCAATTATGTTTATACAGCAAATTAAAAAGGACTAAAATGCATGCCTTCTGCACTTCCATTTTCTTCAGAAATGTTAATGTTTACCTAAATTAGAGAACTGCATATACTTTGCAAACTATGCAAGACATTTAGGATACTTTTAATTATTTCTGAATATTCAGCTTAATAATTTATTAAATCTTTCTCTACAATATACAAAGGAAAGACAGGATGACTCACGCTGACTTTTGCATAGATGTGTCTGTAGTACAGTTCTTTATAGAGAATCAGGAACACTGCATCTGAGAGAAAACAAAGCCATTTTAAAACAGTCTGGAAATAATTAGAAGTGATTGCTGAAGTCTATTTTTTTTATTATACGAGCTACAATTTTATTAAGTATGAAAAAGATGCTGTCACACAATCTAAACACTACTTTTACAATGAGGTATAAATAAAACACAAGGACATTATTCAGCTTAAAATGACAAATACTGTTTAAAAGAACCTAAGATGCTGAATTATCTTCTCATAAAGTTATCTGCACATGCCACACCAGCTTAGCCACTAACCTTGCGGGATTCACACAAAAGCTCCAAAAGTACATACATTTAGAAACCTGATTGCTTTAAGGAAGATGCATGAATTCTAGCAAAAAGAGTCCTAATTTAAATTACAACAGTCTTATAAATGTGGTATTTCTAACTGTTGTTCTATTTTGAGGTTAACATTGTAAAATGGCTTATAAATATGTTATTTCTTAGCATCACTCTTACCTTGTTTTCCTGAGTGAGGATTAAGCACTTCTGTGATTCAAAAATACATTATTTTAAAATAGCCTTACCAATCAGTTAGTTGTGCTACAGTGTTATACACCCTGACAGGAACTGATAGTGTGCCTCACAATCTCCTCGATGTACATTTTACTTACATCAGCATTCTTACTAAAAACGTTTTTACCATATCAAGAAGAACAAAACTTAATAGTTAATATTATTACCTTTTGTATTACTCTTTCTGATATGGGTAAGGGTTAATGTTCAAAATTAAACCATCTTTTACACAGCTTCAGCAGACACTATTGCTAATCAATTATTATTCTGATAGAAAAATATCAAAAACAAAATGCAAAAAATGAAAAGCAGAAGATTTTTTAGGCTAATGCATACTTACCATTTCCCACAAGGGAGGCTATGGCCTCAGCTTCTGGCCATGGGGAGGTCTTGAAAAATCTGTCAGTCAGCTTATTCCAGCTACAGAGAAGAGGGAAAGAAGTGTTATAGGTACACAGACCTTCATTTAACAACTGCAAGCCACCTCTGTTTGAAACACTACACATAAACAAAGGACACAAGTAAAAACACCTGTAACACCTGGCTTTTCAGAGTAGTATGTCTAATTAAAAAATGGAAACAAATAAAACATAAAAAATGAGCAATTTTGGAAAGAAAGAGGCAACATGGCATTAAGAGAAAGAACTTGAAAGACAAACCGTTTACAGCAGGTGAATCACCAAGCAGAAGACAGGGAGCCACAAATTTACTAAGAGCACATGCAATAACTACCAAAGCCATTTTTCTTCCGTACTAAGACTAGTGTTTCCCAAAACATAGTGCTTAAGCTCATAAACTGGGATTTTTTAAGAACCACATAACACTTATTGACATCTGAGGAATCTGTAAGCTTTGATGGACTGTTTTCTATTGTGCTTGTTCTCAGATGCTTCTGAGCCAAAGCAGGCATATACATTTCTGCCTTTTCCTATTCAAAAACATGTTTTTGCTTGTAACGGTTTGTGTACTCTCAGTGAGCATGTGTACTAGAACCTTCTGATACCTGTTCTCATATACATCCTGAATCTCATAAATCTTCTGCTCAATGCTCTCGCTGGACACTCGATTGGCTTGCAGCTCATAAACCTTCTGATCAATGAGGTCTGAGATCGTCTTGTGAAAGTACTGCAGGAAGTTTTTTATCACTTCTGGAATGACATGGTAGGTCTGCTGCTCATACTGACGCTCATAAGCCAGGTCTGCTTTAGGGTCACCTGAGAGACAACATAAGAAAGACAAATGTAGTGTACAAATATTACCAGTAGTCAGCTTTGCAAATGTGTTCATTACAATATATACAGATGAAAAGATATAAAAATAAATACTTTAATACAACACTGTGAGAGTATCACTAGACAAACAAAATACAGATTGAGATCGGGCCCTACATGAATCTTACATTCAACCCCTGGGAATGAATAATAAGAATAATAATAATTCTTACACTTATTTAGCACTTTTCTGGACACTCCACTCAAAGCGCTTTACAGGTAATGGGGACTCCCCTCCACCACCACCAATGTGCAGCATCCACCTGATGTGGTGATGGCAGCCATAGTGCGCCAGTATACTCCCCACACATCACCTATCGGTGGGGAGGAGAACAGAGTAATGAAGCCAATTCATAGATGGGGATTATTAGGAGGCCATGATTGGTAAGGGCCAATGGGAAATTTGGCCAGGACAGCGGCGTTACATCCCTACTCTTTTCGGGAAATGCCCTGGGATTTTTAATGACCACAGAGAGTCAGGACCGCAGTTTTACGTCTCATCCGAAGGACAGCGCCTTTTTTTACAGTATAGTGTCCCCGTCACTATACTGGGGCATTAAGACCCACATAGACCGTAGGGTGAGCGCCCCCTGTTGGCCCCACTAACAAAGCAACCTTTGTTTTTCCCAAGAGGTCTCCAATCCAGGTACTGACCAGGCTCACACCTACTTAGCTTCAGTGAGTTGCCAGTTGTGAGTTGCAGGCTGATATGGCTGCTGGCAGCTGGAATAAACTACTTTTAATTGAATTGAATCACTGTTGGGGATGAATGAGCTGAGAGCTTACGTTTTTTTACTCTTAAAACACTCACCAGTGTGCAAGTCGTAGTCACTGGAGTAAGAGTAGGGATCATACTGCCAAAAGAATAAAAAACAGAGCTGATAAATTCCGCAAAGGAAAATGCAGACAGTCCATTTTAGAGCTGTTAAATAGTCTAACATCAGTCAACACCCCCGTTTTACTTAAAAACGTTTTAAACATTTGGAATTCGCAAGTGTCAAATGCAATATTTACCAACATTCACAGGGAACAACACAGTTCATTCACAAATGCACCCGAACACACATGATTAGGTATAAACTAACGTATGAGGTAGTTGACCATCTAAAACAATGCTCGTTATATTTTGTCAAACGGGTAGACTATACATCGGAACTATAAAAACGATAAACCTATGTATTTCTTTCCAAGTACACGCTCGTCTGTATGTACCTTACTGTATGTAACAATTTGAAGATAACCACTTTATGCCGCGGGCCTCCGCCTGCCGGCAACTCTATTTAGGAGAGTGATTCTTTCATGTGCACTATCCGACCTTTTCCAGAATGGGCACAGCGTCATTCACAGCACTTACATCTCCTTCTACGTCCTCGTTCTGGTATGACATGGTTTTAGGATTGGTACCCTTTCAGTCTGTAACAGATTCCAGCAAAGAAGAATCCAACCACGCAACACACATAACGTGCACAGGAAAGAGGAAAAAAGGGCCTTCACTTCCGGAGTAAAACCCGACGTGCTGTGCATTCTGGGATTGTGGTGGAACCGGCCATGGTACTTTTTGCTTGTGTTAAAACTACCGTTCAGCGCAGACTCGATCATGGGGGCGCTGTTCGTAGAGAGATTGTAATCGAAGAATAAGTGAATACAATTGACTGCCCTTTGAGTTTTACGATGTTAAAAAATACGGTATTGTGACAGCAGGTAGTGTAAAAACAGGTTTTGCTGTGAAACCAGTAAGTTGTAGTACAGTGTAATACATGTGCTTTATAATCTTGACGCATATTTTACTTACAAAGACATAAAATGAAAGTTGTATTTGCCTTAATGGTTCTTTTAATTTTATTTTCAACACATGAGAAATAAAATAATAAGTTCGCCAATTCTCTCTCTGCATCACTGTGGCGTGAACAGGGATATGCAGACCCGAGGCTCACAATGAGCTATTCAAAATATACGATTTATCCAAAGGACATCTTGTTTTCTCCCGTTATTTCACAGTAATGTTACTGTCAAAGTCGGAAACGAGACATATGCTTAGGCAAATTTAATTTAATTGTCTTAAGAATTGTTTTTGGAATAACAAGCACAGTCGATTCTCCGTTTTCTAGCACTGGAAACAATCAGGTGCTGACCTTCCCCTATTCCCTCTATTTCTAAAAGAAGAGGAAATGTTTTTAGCAACTAGCTGTTATTTGTACTTGCTGTATGTGTTGTTGATTGTGGCACTTTCCCCTGCATTACGTCGTGGTTTAATTTGCCAATAGTAGGAACACAATAGATACTGTAGCGAGACGGGGTCGGCGAGGATGCAGACAGGAATTCAGACTCTTTTTAGAATGATACCAATGAAGTTGACAAGTTTTACTATATAATCAAGGCGTCTTCACCGCACCAAGATTTACATCGATTGCCCATATTGCAAATCAAGTTCGACGTCTGCGTGAACTTTTATGGGAAAAACGTTACCAGGTCAAGCATCCACAAACTGAAGAGTGTACACAGCCACGCAGTTTCTCAAGAAGCACTACGTTGCCACAGCTGTGTATTCAAAACGATAGAGTGCATGTAACCGCTTCTGCCTGCTAGCGCACCTGGTCAAGTTCTAAGTCTCGCTGGTAAATCAAGCTATTTATGCAAACTTATTTCCATACCTGTACTTGCACGGACATTATCACATACGTTGTTGCCAATGCACGGTTTAAAATAATAAATAGTCAATCTGTGCAAAATTCAATGTAAATGCATGTAAGAATGTCAGCTATACTCATCAGTTTAAACCTAATGTGTTACACACAATCTACACAAAAATGAATTATGTATACTAACAGAACAATTACGTTGTCGTGAAACTGCCTAATCCTAAGAGCTATTGGAACATCGACAGAGGCGTGGGAAGTGTGAAGTGTACCACTTATTGCTATACAATGGAAAATACCGCGATTCAGCTCCACAATGAGCCTCGAATTCACAGTCACATCCGAAATAAAGGACAGGCTCCATTGTTGCGTGAAATGTTAATGGTATTGGAAAAGGCAACATGCTTTACATGGCTACGTTTAGAAAGTCGTCAGATACATTTTACAGTTAATCGAGCATAAAAATGTACATCTGATCAAAAACAGTATCGTTTGGTATAACAGTAAATCATACTGTATATCAATGATCCCACATGTATTACCGTTATACTTTCTGAAAGGTGATATATGCTAGTCTTGCTACAATTACCACAGTGTAATTCTAAGCAATAGCAATCTAGAATCTGAGACTCCCAGACTCCCAAATGAATTGTTATGTTACTGTGATGGGAACATCATAATTACTGTACGTCGGTGGCGAAAACTCTTTGCTCTTGAATGTTACAGATTGTAGGAGTTCTACCTTAAGCACATAATATCGAGGTATGTTTTCAGCTTCGGAAGATAACACCCACTATTATCTTTCTATTAAATAAAACCACTACAAGATACAAGGTAATGTATGCATTGTCATCTTGTACAGCAAGTACACATGTTGGCTTTTTGTTATAAAATATTGCCCTTTCTTTAGAAATGATGGCTCACTTTAAATACACTTCCACACTTTCACATAGTATCCACTTGTTTCTTGTGGTTCAAGTTTCTACATTAAGACTGAAGAAATCTACTGGGGTAATGGTTTCTGTGCCTATTCAATATTATCAATATTATATTAATAATAATTATTATTAATGTTATTCTTCAGGATTTACCACATGAACAGGGCACATCTTTTTCCTATCAATAAATTCAAAATAATTTGTAATTCTTTCACCAGATACCTTAAACTCTAGTTCACACTGCCAACCTGGTTTTCACCCAGTTATGCAGCAGGACACTTACTGGGACAAACTGGGAGAAGTACAGTACTTTGCTCAAGGGGACGACAGCAGAGTGCCACCCTGGAAGTGCCGTCATGGCCTCCTGGTTTGGTGTCCAGAGCCCTTCACTACTAATCCACACTCCCACCCCCAAATTCAGGTGTGACAAGATGCACAAGGTGTGTAATCCATCCTTAGACAGCCCTTTGAAAAATAACCTGAAGGCTGCTGCAAGTCTTCTAAAATAGGAAATCAGTAGCTGGATTAACAGCAAGACTGGGCCTGGTAAGTACTGGGGTGGGAGACCTCCAATTAAATCCAAGTTGCTGCTTGATGCTTCAGGTGACACTCTTCCCAGTGGGCTGCAGTTTCAAAAGCAATGTATAATGACAGTGCTGTAGCCGGTGTCATACTTTGGATGAAATGTCAAACCAAGGTCATTGCTTGTGCTGGGTGGGGGTGCCTCCAAATCTACAGGTAATGGAGTTGTTAACCCCACTGTCACGGCTAAGCTCCACCATGGGCTTGCCCAGTATGGCCTCCTAATTCAATTAGAAAAGCAAATGCTGACTTCCCTTCTCAATCTGATGTGCAGCGGGGCTGCTCATCCAAGTGAATACTGTGCTTCTAGTCTCTTTGGGATCCTTGGAATTAAAAGAGCTACATAACCGTAATGAATAATTATTTTTAATTAAAAGACTTTAACAAATGTTCCCTTAGGATGGAAACTGCAATATTAAAGTCTGCCAATAGAGGGTGCCGTTCGCTCACAGTTAAAAGTCATCGAAGAGCCGAATGTAGTTGAAAAAAGTAGATTTAAGTCTTTCTTCTGTGTGAATTTCTTGTTTTAAAGTGTTAAACGAATCCCCATTTCCCCCTTTTTATTGTGTACAATAAACTACATTCTAATTTTAATTTATATTTTCCACAAAGAGGTTTCAAATACGAATAAATACTACCAGATAAAGTAGAGGTAGCCTAAATATAATGAACATCGGGAAATACATTGATGAGGAAACTAACAACAAAAGGAGAAACAGTATTATTATTATTAATAGTAGTTTTAAATTATGATTAGTAGTAATATTAAAGGTGTAAATACTTTGTTTTAACTCAAAAGCCTTTTACCCCAAAAAATAATTAGACTAGTCTTTTTCAGAGATTTGCAGAAAAAAATAATAAATGCTGATTAGAATATAGGCTAAGCTATAATACATCACTTTTATTGTAAAACTGAATCAAATTCACCTCTGCACTGCTTTTTATATGTAATTAATCAGCAATACATACTGGTGTGGTGGCAGTGCACCAGACTTGTCATTGCATTGATACTTAGAAATCAAAAACGTTAAAATGTGTTTTGTATGTTGCATAAAGAATTATTTGTAACCAGGCTGATGTTTGTCTGTGTTCTGTGAAAGTCTGTACCTTAGCAAGTCCACTGCTAAAAGTATTTTGTCCTTTCATACTTTTTAATGGTTTTATATGCTGATGTATTTTAATGAAATTTAGGAAACACTAGTCAAACAGGGTAGCGACCATCTTTCTAAATAAGCGATTCCTTTCAAAAATATCAGATAAAAGCTTTCCATCTTCGTTCCTCAAGTAGAAGAACTATAGTATTACAAAAAGAAACTATTATAGAAAAACAGTTTTAACAAAACCAGTCTTTTTTTTCCCTCTGACTAATACCATATTAACATGGGTAGTATTTGTCTTCATTAAATAGTGCTTTTGAGGAAAACTGTCATGAAGTATGATTTTCTTAAATTACCTTTTAAGCTTTTTGGATTTTTGCTCTCAGTTTAATAAAACATTCTTTTAAATTGAGATACAGAAATATTTTATTTTATGATTTTATTTTAGTTTCTTTTAAAACCAGATTAATTTCTAAAAAAAATGTAGACAAGAAACAAAGGACATAAACCTGTGATTACAGCACTTGTTTTTTAGGGCACGTCAACATTTTATTTTCACACAGGAAGGGTCAGCTCATACTTAATTTCTCAGATCAGTAAACTGAGGAACAAGACTATAAATTACAAGGTTTAGAGCCAGAGAGCCTGTTTTCTACCTTTGCCATATATTTCAGAGAGTTTTCTATTCAACGTCTTGCAACACCTCATTACTGGGTGTTTTTTTCATCGGATTCACAGTAACAAAGATATATCCCTTGAGTTCTTTATTTTATGCACAGTGTGCTGTATGTTAAATTTGACAAACTAGGAGAACCAGCAATAAAGGCTCAGCATGTTCTGCAAGAAGTGCTGATAGTTTATTTGCCAAAAAGGGACAAACTGAAATAACAGAAGGAAGGAAATAAAATATCATTCAACTTCTTAAAGTATAAAAAGAAACTAAAATTGCCAGCTTTTACTTTCATAAAGCAAGCTAGGTTGTAACTTGTCCTTTATTTTCCTGTAATTTGTTGTCCTTTATTTTGATTTAGTAATCGCTGAAGAGTGAAAAAAATGTGGAGGGGTTGACATGGGAGGAGAAACTCTTTAGTGGCCAGCTGGTGGGATGAAAGAGCAGAGAGAGTGAGAGACTGAGGCAGGGACAGAAAGAGAAGTCAGATAGTTCAGTCAGCCCTGTAAGGCACAGATTAATGCACTTCACTCTCACACAAACACACACTTTCTCATTCACACAAAGGTACAGCTAGAGAACAGGCTTGCTTTCTTCCTTTCTTTAAACAACAACAAAAAAACGACAGAACAGAACAAGGATTACCTGTAGCGGCTGATCACATACACAAAGCAAAAGAAAAAAAAAGAACCAAATACTTTTCTCGTGTTTGTGCTGGCTTCCAGCAGATGAAAGATTTATCCAAAACTTACCTACCTACCAGAGAGGCAGATCCTGCATTCGTGATAAGAGGTCTGACTGAAAAATAGAAGGGAGAAGAGAAAGAATACGAAGAAGCTGAAGAAAGGCTGCCAAGAGCTCAGTGAAAAAGCTCAACGCAGGAGGGAAACATCAATGTGACACAAAAAGAAGAGACACAGGGGGAAAAAAAGAGAAGAGAACAACAAAAGAACTTTATCTGGCTTAGGAGGAAGCACACAAACAAATTATTACACCAGGGGATCCAGAAAATCATTCTGCTAGCAGTGAGAATTTGACAGCTGCCCGACTGCAGGGTTTAAGTCCTGTGAAAAGCAGGGTGGTGGGGAGCACCTCGAGGGGGTCTGAAGAGCTGCACATTTGAGTCCCACCAGGATGCTGTTTCAGCCGTTACTCCTACTACTGGTTCTGCATGTTGGATACTCACAGAAATTCTCAGCTCTCACGGTGAGGAGACATGCTTTACTTCAAGCAAACTCATGTAGCTGCTGCATGCTTCCACATGATTTAGGATGTGTGTGTGTTTAATGTGATGTAATTTGATCATGACTGGTGCATATATGTATATGCATTTAGTTTGCAAGCTTTGATTTAACCATTTTTCAGTCTATACATAAGTATGTAAAATTTGCATGTTATACTATTATATATAGAACAAATGTCTATTCAGTATGAATATGGCCTAAGAATTGTGTTTGTGATAAACACATAAATTCTTTAAAATTATGATTATTTGAATAAGTTTATAGAAAAAAAAGATTAAGAAAGTCCACTGACATTTGGAATCAGTTGGCACCTATCGTTGCAAACGAGATTTCCAAGCAGGAAAACAGCCCAAATACACATAATAAACTCACCTAAAAGCTGTGCTTTGTTTTACATTGTCCTTAAAGATTAAAAAAGTAAACTTTTGAACTCGCTGTTCCATTAAAATCAATTAATATAACAATTTAAATCCTTTTAAATTCATGAACATATTTATATGTGTGAACAGACAGAACCAAGCATTATATTTTCCATTGATGACAAGTCTGTCTACAAAAACAAAAGAAGGTTTTGATAAGTTTGTGTGCATATGTTGTTATTGAAAATAATGTAAATACAAGATGTTTATCCACATAAACTATGATGGAAGTGTGGTTTTCATTCTGCCTGGCACACTAAGAGCTATAATTCTAGTGGGTGCTACATGTTCCAAAAAAAATTATTAAGGAATGAGAAGTGGTGACTGAAAATCAAGGCAGATAAAGTGACTACGTCAGGACTGCAAAGTCTCAGATATTCAGGTAATGCTAGTTATGAGGGTTTAATGTTGGACAGTTTCATTTGGTATTGTTGTTTAATTATTAAACTTTTGTGCCTCAATAGTCTCATTTAAGGTTGCTTGCTATTGTAGATATAATGTACACATATACAAAGAAAGAAGTGAAAGGATAGAGAAAGAAGATGTTAGATGGTATAAAAAAGGCCCCATTCCTCACACTAGATATACTGTAAATATACACACTAGATACAGGCCAGATGTAAATATTAAGTGCTGTGTGCATCTACACATGGATTGTATGGATTATATCAGCAGTCCTGGTCTGTGAGATTTCAGCTCATTCCAGGCACAGTATCGATATTAAAAAGTGTGAGAAAGAGGGTTTCCTATAATGCCTCTGTGGAGATAATTCTAGGAAACCCTTCACATGCTCAGTGCATTTCAGGTCAATGATGCTCAAACACCCTTTCCGTCTTTGACTGGCGTAGGTGGTATGAACTGGAGCACCATTTTCCACAGACCCAATTTGTTCTTTGAGGTTCATACAGGCAGAAATGGCTTCAGAATGTTCTTCTGGGGAGAAGGTCCCAGGTGCTCAAAGATTACCAGCCTGGACATTCCACACTGCACACTATGACAGGCTATGTTGTTGAGGCTTGCAATGAGTCAATGTCAGTTTCTAAGCCGGATGGAATCATTCAGTCGACAACTGACTTTGGGTGGGGTGGGGTATGGTTTGCATCTCTATTGTTTTATGGAATCCTAGATTCTTAACGAGAGCTTTTAATCCTTCCATACTTACATCTGGTTTCTGTGGTTTGTTTTCCATACTACTAGTCTCAATTAAAAATGTCTTTTGTTTGACTTTGGGATTACAGGACAAAGGACAATGATTGTTTCTGGGCTTTTATTAAAGTGGATGATCATCCTGTTATATATGTACAGTGGAATATGAGTTTTCCTGGTGGTTTCTGCTAATGTTCCATGGCCACTTATGCGAAGATAATGAGTGTCCTATCATGTCAAATTAACACTAGTCCAGACAGATATGTAGTGCAGAATGTATAGTGCTGTATAGCACACTGGTTGCCACACATGTAGTTTACAATACAGCAATTCTGCAAACGGAACCATTGTGCGTTGCAAGTTGTAAACTTTATTTTTTGGAATGCATGGTGTCAAAGCATTGCTTTGATGATTTAGTACTGCCTGTAACAGTTGCCACCCCCTATCAACATTATTTATGTGATCCTTTAAAGGTCTTGACATCCAAATGGAAACCAATTGCTGCAGTTGTTAACCCAAGGTCAGAACTACTTTTTTTCCACAGACAAGCCATGGAATGCTGGAAGCTGAAGAATATGTATCTCTAATGGAAACTGATGTTAATACCAGAAGAACTTTGCACATGTACTTAGTCACACAGTCCACTTCATAAAGTATAAACCACAAACTCTTTCCAGTAGTTAATAGTGCAGTTAGTCATTTTGTTTCATAGTGATAACGCTAAATGCAGTAGTGCGATGGCTTCTACAAACGTCTAACTGTGGTAATCATTAGGAGTGTCTGGGCTCCTGACACCTTAATGATGAGGTGTGTGTGTGACTACGAAGATTACAGAGAAAAGTGAATGTTGGTAAATTGATGAGAATCTACTTCAGTATTGGTGATTATTAGCAATGTCACCTTCATGGGGCCTTAGTTAATTTTCTTCTATATTAATTCAAATATACCAGTTGACTGTGAACAGAGTCAAAGTGCATCTATTATGCACAAGCAAGATCTTGTGATATAAAAAAAGTGAAGAAAATGTATTGTTTTATATATTATTCTGTGACACTGTGTCCTCCAAAGAGACTTTTTAGTTTAAAATGAGGACATAACTTTCAAATTGATCAAATAATTCCTGAATTCCCTTTGTTGTACTTTTCTACATATTTAAACTCCTTTTGACTGACTACCTAACGTAGGCTCTAGAGTCCATACCAGAAAAAAATATGTTAAACTCACAAAATGTAACCTAAACATGCGTAGATGATCAGTTTAAAATTTTCATTAAAATATTTTTAATGTAACAGGAGGCATTTAACATTAGTTTCACCAAAAAGAAATGAAATGCTGCACCTGCAAACTATTCACATGGTAACTAGCCTTTCTTTACGTTTTTCAAAGCAATTAAATGCTTTTCTATTTGATTGAGTTAATAGCTTGGTTAAAGCCTGTCAGAATCGTCCTTGAACCAAGCTGGAAATTAATGAATCACACAATCTGTGCAGGAAATTCATGGGGGGACAATTTCACACATCTTCATGGCAGCTCAGCTGGTGTCCTATTTAGAGATTAGCCCCTGTTCAATGCTCGCTCCTATGCACATCAAGACTTTTTTTCTTTGCTGTTTTGTAGAATTAAACAATATATACTCTGTGTGAGTTTTATATTGAAAAGATGGTCTTCGGTTCTGCAGCTGTCCAAAGATGGGATAAAATTTTATTTGTTGAATATCAGGTTAAGTATGAAAAACCCTAAATGCCAGAAAGCCTACTGAAGCAAAATTCAGTTTTTTTCATAATTCCTATGTATTTCTGTACTGATTTTTAAAATGGTAAAGTTTACTTATACTCTGCATTTTCACATAAACCTCAGTCTTTATCTATTTATTGAATCAATACTTAATTTGTGAACATAACATAAACCAATGAAAACGCAAATTCGGACTTGTCAAGTGCACTTAAGTGCAAACACAACCTAATTTCACAAAGCAGACTTAAAAAACCACCTGTTGTGTTTATTGTGATTAAAAAAAATAGATTTAATGTTATCAGATTTCTTTATATAACAGTTTATGTTTTCTTAAGGAAATCATGTGGCATACTGTATCAGTTCCAATTCATTTGTGCTTTCTGTCAGAATAATCTTTGCATCTTAAATAAAAACACCAATTAAAGACCTCTTACCATTTACAATAGTTCTTGTCCTAGTGGAATTAACCTACAAACCCATAAATTTGTTATAGAATATTCTTGAAAGCTTTGGTTTTTATATGATTGCTCTCATACATTTATTTCTATTTAAATGTGAAACCCTTCACTGTTTCTTGCACTTCTGTGCCACTTTCCCCCTTAACTCTCACAGTCCATAGGTCATTGTCCACTGGGACAGGATGGATACTGGAGGCTTTGGCAGTGGGACAAAATGATTATGATTTGAAATGATCTTGGCACAGTTAGACTGACCTCGGCTAAAGATTTTTTGACAGGTCTTTCATTCTGTCTTTTATTTGATGTGCAAACTGAGCTGTGAAGAAAAAGATGAGTGCACAGAGGTCACAGCTGCAGAGGAGAAATCCAAACCGCTTGTTGCCTGAGGAGGAAAAAGACAGGCGGTGACCCGAGACTGCATCGGGACAGGGGTGGAGGGACACAGCCTCTATCTACATCGACACTTCCCAATACAGCTCTTCCTGACCCCCAGTGTCTGATGGTTTTTGTTCCAACTGAGCACTTGATTAATTAATTTGCCAACTAGGCTTTTTTGTCTTGTTTTCAATTCTAGAAGTTAAGTGACTTGAAAACTTCACCTTTTCAGGGGAGGCAAACAATTGAAAAGGTCTAATTAATCAGATTATTAGTTAAATTAAGGGCTGGATGGGTTGAACGTCTGTTAAATCTGTGAAGCAACAGAAACAAGCTGAAAGTTCTGCAGGGTCACACAGCAGTCAAAACAACACCGTCATTGGGAATGGTTTTTGACTAGCAGAATGGCCTTTGACTAGAAAGATCTGATCATTTCTGATCACAAACATCCCAATATATGTTTAGTCAAATAGGAGAGCATTTCTCCATTTGAGGAGGAAAAAGAACAAAAATAAATTTCTTGGGTGATAGCCATTTAAAAAACAAACAAAAGAAGTTTAAAGAAAGAGGAATTCCCAAGCAAAGTTACATTTACTGGTGGTGTGTTTGGGGACAGTAAACAGAAGACAGAAGAGATCCATCAACTATTCAACTTAAATACATGGAAAGTTGGTTAGAAGAAAAATGTAGAGGGGTGTTCCTTGAATCACAACACTTTCTTTTCCTGAATGGCTTCCTTTCTCTGATATGTCCTAACCAGTTATTTCTTTCAAAGATTTAGGATGAAAGATAATAAGAAAGGCTGAGTTTTATGGCTCCAGGCTGTTTGATTTTATACATTTCCAGGTGCAGATATTGCCGTTTGTCTTAAAGTTCAATAGCCATTATTGACTTAAATACTGTTAATTTGTATATGTCAGAAAGAGCAAATTTGCCTAAATCTATCCATCTGGACTGGTGATATATCATGTTTGATCAGACCCTTTGTTTGTCTAGGATTGACTCGGCAATTCAATACAGTATTTTAAAAACAAGATTTATTAGAAACAGGTTTTTCCTGGGAAAAGTGGTATGAAAACAGACAGTATGTTCCCCTGCATGATGACAGAGACTGAAGGGGTTTTAACACAAAATAACTTAACCCTACAATGCCCTGCATAGAAATGATGCTACTGTACATAAATTGCATTTACTTCCAGAGCCCTGGTTGTTATATTGGATGTTTTATTAAAAGGATAAACCTAACTTAGTGACTATTTTTTTTCAATAAGAAATAAATATTGTACATACTTCTGTCCCAGACACTAGACCACAGTCTCAGAAAGTTACTGATTCATAGCCCACATTGAAAGAATTGTACTTTGTAAATAAAAGCTCTTATTTTGCTCCTCTATGAGCTTGACAAATGCCTGATATTTTTCAATAAAAATAAGTTTGTATTTTAAATTACTTTCAATTTCATTGTTGTTCAAAAATTCTCACATTATATTGAATGCACAGAAAAATTATGACATAGAATAACTTACTGTAGTAACATTGTTCAACTGTGGTTTACTTAAATATTAAGAAAAAGACATGCTACAGCGTATGCTTAATTTGCTTCAGTTTATGTGGTTGTGGTTTCTACATTTATTTTACTAATAATTAAGTAATGAACCAATCAAAATGGCACTTGACTGCTTTATTGCTTTTGTTTAACAGCCAACAATGAGCGTATGTTTTGTGAACATCTCTTGCAGCCAGTACTCTGAAGGTGTCATTTACATCTCAGAACTGAAAAGACTGGCAAGATTATATGCATTTCCCATTTGCAAGTTTCTTATTACATTGCCTTTCCTGTCACAAACTGCCAATGTTATTGCAGCACTGGGAAGTTGTTTGTTTATGGATCAAGATTTCTTGGAACTTATTTTAAACACTTCTTGTTCTCCCAGTTTTTACGGGTGGACCAAGATAAGGAATGCAACCTGGAGTGCAGTGGTGGACCAAAGAAACCCCTGTGTGCCTCTGATGGGCGAACCTTCATGACTCGATGTGAGTTTCAGAGAGCCAAGTGTAGAGACCCCCAGCTAGAAGTCATTAAGGGACCCTGCAAAGGTGAGTTTTATTGTATCGGTCATGGACCTCTTTCATTTTCTTGTAAGAAATGTGTGGTTATTTGCATTGTATTAAAAAGTGATTCACAAGAGCTTTTGTATTTGGAATCTTCTGTGTCTTAGTGAAATCTTAACAATTCCAAAGAGCCTCATATATACTATGCTTTTTCATTGCTTAGTTTCTTTCTTAAAGATCCCCATTTTATCTCCATTATTTGGTACTTATGAATGGGCAGCATCAGAGCTCTAGGGTCCCGGGTTTGACACCTTCCCTGACGACTATACTTGTTGCCAGCATGAGTTGTCTCTTGTTGTTCCCCTTTGTTTCCACCGCCTAAGGACATGTTAACTATGTACAATAACTGATTATTATTTATTATTTTTACTGATTGTTTTTTGGAAATCCATATGAACTCATGTGAGAACTTACTTTCACAGACTGAAAACAACTGAATTTTTTAAAAAGATCATCTCACGGGTGATCAAAAATTGTTCCTCTCATCAGGGTTTTTGTACTGAGTCTATATTTGTAGGAGGTAAATGCAATTTGGAATTTTATCGCAAGGAACGGTGATGGTCAGGGAATAGGAATCCTTTGGCTTTCACAGAAGTTTGCAAATTTTAGCCTGCACTGAATACTTTAAGAAATATATTCAATTTCAAAAGCTGGTCTTTCTGGGACCATTATTATAGAGGTGCAAAAATGCAAAGTAAATTAATTTATATGTACTTTTTACTTCCATGTCAAATGTAAATTTAGAAACTAATTAATAATACAATGAATTGCTTAGTACCTCAAATATGACATTTTGACAAGCTACAAATATACCACAAATTACATTTTAATACATCTGCAAGTAAATTTGTCCGGTATTAAAAATGTTCCTCCTACATTTGATATTAAAATGGACCTCCGTAATATCACTTTTGTGGTACAGTTAACTACATTAAAACATGAAGCACTATCAAAGACTGCTGTATCACTGTTGCTACCATTGTGGAAATGAGCCATTCAAGGCATTTCCAGGTGTCTTACAGTCACAAAGACAGACGTGTGGGGTCTACAGCAAACTTTCAGAACACAACTGATCTTACTGAGGTGGAGAATTAACCAACAAACAAAAACCACACTCTACACTGCCAAGTGCACAATACGTCTTTCATGAGTTCAGTAATGACAGACAGCAGCCCCACCCAAATACCTTGGATGGCTCTATTTCAGGGGTTTATAATGCCTGCCTGCCAGCTCGTGAGGAGCATGTCGAACCAACTGCTGCTGAGTTAATGTAGTGCAGATCACTTCTAATCCCCTCTTGTCCTGTCACTCCCCTGTGCATAATCAGCCAACGAACTGGGCTGTACAGAGATCATCCACAGTCCACAAACAGGGACTAGAAAACATTCTTTTAAAAATGTTCAAGTTCAAAAATGTCGCTATCAGAATTTTAATGTGGAGCTTTTTTCTGTAACACTAATCTTCTTACTCCAAAAGAATTAATTGTACAGGAACTAAAATGGAGTTGTGAGGCCTTGACTATCTCTGATGTCATGTGATTTCAGCCATGGAAGATCACAAGATTGTGTTCTGTGAAGAAACAGTAAATTTTCACCCTTATATCAAAATTATATCAACGGTATCTTTTACGTGTTTATGTGCTGTAGGACGTTTTCCAATTGAAATTGGTCCTGGTCAGACTTTCTGTCTGATCCCGTTTTATACAGAAGGGGAATATTCCTAAAAATAGACAGTGTGTCCATATGGCCTCATTCAAACATCATGACAACCTTTTACGTCTTTCCTAAAACCATCTTCAAGACAGGTCATGCAGAGTGGCACACTAAAAGTGACGAAAATTATAAGCAAGTGTCAAAACAAAGAGTAAAAGTCACTAAGCAAATAAATAGAGTTGTCCAGGCATGACTACTGAGCAGACTGGAAAGTGCTTTGTGGTAATGGCTTGTAAAATCCAAAGGGCATTTGCAGAAGGGCTATAGAAGCCTAAGTTTTCCACTCAAGAAATTATTCTTCTAAAAGTTACATTTTTGGAAAAGAGAGAAGTGGTCTTCTACATATTATCTGATTCATTTCATGAGTTTGCACTATTCTGTTGCCCTGACAAAATATATTTAGTGTATTTTTAAAATATAGACCGAGATTTTTATGTTTCTGTGAATAAAACTCCCATTGGAAAATTCTCCAATAATCAACATTTCAATTAGAATTTACGAATAAAGAAAAAAGAAAGATTACCTCTTGGGTTATTAGTGGTTAAATGATACAACAATCTCATCCAGCCATTTCTTGGAAGAAACCATTGTAGTATCTGCATCAACAACTAGCCAGGTTGCTGGCCCCAGTCTTTTATGAATAACCACACAACTGTTAAGAACTAAAGTACAAGAGTACAGTTTCAACATCACTCAAATTTTCGGTGCTATCAGTATCAATGAATCTAGAAAAACAGATATTTTTTCCAAACTTGGTGCCATTCCATTAACTTAATCTTGCTCATTTCTGCTCTCCCTATTTCTACACATGCATATGTGTATATGTGTGTGTATACATGTGTAGGCTTTGCATGTCCCAGTGTTTTTAAATGGTTGATCAAGTAAAATACTAAAGTGTGTCCCAGCACCGCAGAGGAAGAACATTAAACTATGCTAAGAATTCCACATGAAAACTGTATTGTTGATGGATTACAAAAGAGCCAGATCAGTAACTGTAGGACAGAACAATGCTTTGTGAAAAAAGAAAAAAAATCCTTTCCACATATTTGCATTCTTTTGGTGAGTCTATGTTAACTGTTTAATATGATTCTGTTCTCCAGGGATGAGAATGGTATCTCTTTTTATTTGATTTACTTGATTTACTCACATTAAAATTCAGTCATTGTTTGAGCTCATCCACATATATGTACTGTATGTGTTATAAAGGCTGCTAATGTATGGCCAGAATGAAGAATTTGAGTAATAGAAAACATACCTGAAAAAGTTCAGTTTAATGCTTCTTAAAAGTTCTCCTTGCTTTTATATTTACAAACACACTTGTATTACTAGGAAACAGTAAAATTGAAATATGATTTTAGTGACAGAAGTGAAGAAATATTTACAAATGTGCACTACTGTCAAGTCACGATTGTCAGGCAGGCAGGGAGTACGTCTGGCCAAAATAGTCTTTCTGTGGTGAGTTTTTTTTAATTGTATGATCTTTTAATTTTGGTGTAATTGCCTGCTAATAGTTAATAATTTATAGTAAAATGTAACACACGAACAAAAAAGACTCTTTCAATAAGACATAAATCTTAAAGAACCAAGTTATTATTGACTAGATGTTGTATATCTTCTGATTTTTTTACACTGCATATTCGTTGTTTACTGGAAAGGCCCCCAGCAGTGAGCAATATGTTTCCAATATGACCATTTCAATTTGGTTACAGAACCCTTTCATTTTCACATTTCCAAATGTCATTGCAGTTCAATGCAAAGAGTAACTGCTGTGCCATGCATTCTCTACCAAATTATGTTTATGAAAAATATAATACATGCATTGAGTTTTTTTGAGAATTCTTCTTGTGTTTTTTAGAGAATTCTTTGAGTTGTTAATTTAAAGGGGAAAGAAATGCCACAGAAATTCCTGACTTTATTCTGTGTTGGTTATTTATTTCTTTTCAAGGCTTTTGAGTATCAATAAATAAATAAAAAGTGCTTTAGTAATCCATATTTTGCCCCAATATATTGTTATGATTCTTTAGATTATAAGCCAGATTCATCTGAAAAATGTGTCTGTTACCCATGTTATTCATTTCTCTCCTCTCTTTTTCTTCTTGGAGTATCGTGTAGCATTTATGATTGGTCTTCCATTCAGTTTAGTCTTATTATGAGAAAATTACCATCATTGGTTTTATATAATAGACAGAGTGAAAAAGAGGAGCAGAGCTTTGAGAAAATCCACAATGTTGTCAAAATCGATCAGAATTCATGTGTTATGTTTGGTGAAAAATGATGCCCTTGTAAGAAAGCAAGGTCAGAGCTTTCACAGATCCCTTGTTGTATTACAGATGGAGGAAGATGCTTTGGACAGCCTATGCCCAGTTACGCCTCTGCAGTTTATCACCCAGTTAATACAATGAGTTATTCTTTTAAATAATGAATAATAGATCAAGGAAAAATGTCCTTGGTAGAAAAGTTAGATTTCATGCCTTCATAAAGCACCATAGCAACAACTGCACACCCAGACGTCTGCTGGGACTTGCATGTATTAGCCCTGAGAATTCCAGCTAAGAAGCTATGAAGAAAAGGAATAAAAGTTTCATTGTGTATCACAGGCTGCTAATCCAATAGCTGACTTTTGAGTCCATACAAGTTCCTGGAAAATGGGAGTTTTGCAGACCTTCAAAAAAATTAATTGCAACTGTTCTGGTTGAAAGCATTCAGAGGACTTATGTCAGCTGATCATTGAGGCACAAAGCCTGTAGATCCCGAGCAGGAATCACATTTGTTTTCTATAAGTTAGATGATTCAACTTTGTGTCAGTTTTTCCAGCTGGGGCTTGAGAATGGGGTCACTTTCATTTTCCACCAAAGCTAACTGTCCTCTCCTGCATCAGTAAGAGAAGTGCAGCAATCATAATAATGATTATGATTTTCATTATGATAACATAATACAACAACAATAACAATACAATGCTTACCCGTTATTGGACACTGACTAAGACTTCATTAAACGAAAATGTAACTTTACTACATTTTGGTACTTATGAAATAGCACAGATGTTATTTCAACATTATTTGGAATTGTATTCAATATAACTGCTTTTATGTCTTTAAATATTTAAAAATAATGGGGAGGAAGGAAGATTCCTGCTGTCTGAGAATTATTGTTCTTTGATAAATTACTTTGATAAAACCTAGATTATTTCTTTGCAGGGTGTATTTTGTGCTTGTCTGATTTCGTGGTTGCTTCTGCGTGCAGTACGGAACAAGTATATCTTAATTGTTTAACCACTTGGCAGTTGATGTAATGCTGGTTAGTAGTCAGCTGTTCTAATAAGAATAGTATGTTGGTTGTTTTCCCAGTCCACGAATGATAACCACTTCCGAAACATTCCCCCCTTTCATAAAATATAAACAGAATATTCTTCCTATAAATCTCTTTTTATATCTTTTTTAGATACTTCCAGATGTGTGGCAGAAAAAAAATACACAGAGCAGCAAGCAAAGAAGGTTTTTCCTCAAGTTTTTGTTCCAGTGTGCAACCCAGATGGCACATACAGTGAGGTATTCACCTGCAGACGCAATAATGGGATCCAGAGTTATTCATCAGTTCTTACTCCTAGTTAGAATCTTCTCGTGCGTTTTTTGGACATGTTCATTTAATCAAATACAGGGTTTTGACTGTCACCCACTATGTGAGATCCTCACTACAAATTGCATTAAACCAGTCAGTACCAGATATTTCAGTATGTCTTCCTATGGCAAGTGAACTGAAAAATAATAGTAACTGATACTTTCTTTTATGGTTGAATGCAGTACAAAATAGACACAATCTAGATTTGTACACTTTCATCACTGTATGTAATGTAGGTAAGAACCCAAACTTTAAGATAAACTAGTATATGTAAACACACTAAAAACACATATAATGATGTTATTTTGTAGTGCAATTACAGTATGCTTTCAGTGCAGTGTGGTTATGGAGAAGGTTTTAGGTACAACAGAGGCATGGCCAAGGTCTGGACCCAATAAACATTTCACCGACCTGCCAGCACTTCATGGTGGATTTGAGTTTGCTAGAGGCCTCTTCCTTTTGCGTAGAGGAAAGCAATAGGTTTGTAATTTGTGATTGAGAGTGGGTCAAAGTTTTGATTTGGTCCTGCTTCAAGTCTTTAAATGAAATGACAAACTCGATCAGAGTTTGAAAGGCTTTTTGTTATCCCTGAGGGAATAGCAAAAATATCACTGGGTGAAAAATTACTGGTATAAAACACAATCATGTAAAATTGTTATATGAGCTTTAAAACTGAATTTAGTTTGTACAATGAGCTAAACTTTACTTAGCTGTATGTGAATTATTCGTTTAATGCCACAAGATGCTAGATCCTTTTTGTAATTTTGTGTAAAGCAGAGGAATGTGACTGTATTCTAGCATTTGGTTATCCAAAGCTGTGTTGTGCTGTTTCAGGTGCAGTGCCATAGCTACACAGGGTACTGTTGGTGTGTCACTCCAAATGGGAGGCCCATCAGCGGATCAGCTGTAGCTAATAAAAAGCCCAGATGCCAAGGTAGTACGGAACTGTAACATGGAGTATTGGGTTAACTGGTACTGCTTTATTACCAAGACAAATTATTGTGGGGATTAATAACATATGTAAATTAAGTAGAATTTGTTCAAAAACAAGCAATTGAATATTGAGACCTTTTAAGTAATATGCAAGAAATCTAGAGATTTTATTTTTTTTAATCAATAGCAATTGTCATGTACTGTAGGTTCATTAGATTTATCTACAGTACATTGGTATTGAAAAATAAAATGTTTCCAAAATTGTGATGTCTTTATAATGTATGTCTACATACAGAAAAAGGGGGAAAGAAAATAAAAGAAGTATCGTTACAGATAAATGAATATGTGAGCAAGAGCATATGCTTTGCCATTAGAATTTTTGTATTGAACTTTACGGCAACAAATGCTTTTATCAGGGTTATTTAAATACAATAACATTATTTTTTAGGATCAAAACAAGAGAAGGTATCACAAAAAGAACCAGGAAAAGCAGGTAAATATTTTAAAAAATCGTCATGGCCATTTCTGCTTTTGTAGCGCTCATAAATTTCTGATTGTCAACAGGAAGTAATATCAAAGGCCTTTTCTACTTCTCACTTTTGTGTTGTAAATGTTTAAAATAACTAATATTTCTATCATTCATTACCCTTTTTCTGAGATACATGTAGATGACACATGTATAAAATAAGATTCAGTCTGGGCAGTAAATTGAGTAAAATAATAGCCAGTGACAGAACAATGTAACTACTACAGATAATCTGAATGTCTGCATTCACACTGAAGCCCTGTTCAGTGAAGTTTTTCATTTCTCCTTGAGGGAACAGTCTGTCTGAATAAGAAGGATTTATATGGTTCAGATAATTATCTGTAAACTCATGCATATTTCAAAGTCTGGATTTCTTTCTATTATCATGTCTTTAAAATTAACCTTGGCTCATTTTTGATGCCCTATTTTTCTTTCAAGCACAGGTATCTCCTGGGAATGTCTGGTGTAAACTTAACTAACAGAGGCGTTGTTCTCTCGGTTTATAAGAAAGAGACTATTATTAGCTTATGGAGTGATAATATCAATTAATTAATGGATTAATTAATTTCATTTGTAAAGTTCTTTTCATCTTAAAAGATACCCAAAGTGCTTTATATACAGGACGCGACCCACTTCTTCCACCACTCCCAATTGGGTGATGTATAGCAGTGATGATGTTTATACCTACAGTACTTTTCATTTGTGGAAGACAGTCAACAAAATAGCTCTGCCATTGTTTCCATTGACAGAAGCAACAACCCTGTCTTTAATTTACTTATGGAAATAGTTCAAAAGGAAAATTAGAAACAGGGCAAACAAGTATAAAAATAAGGCAATGCGATAACAAGTGAACCATGTATTGTGACCTGTATTTAAAGGTTTGGTTGTCATCTCTCAAAACCATAAATGAATAAATGTTTTCCTTCTTTAAGTTTTGATTTACTTGCTTTCCCCCCTCCTTTTTGTTTTCATGCATTTGGGTCATATCATTCATTCACTTCCAGACTGCTGCTAACAAAGGAAAGACTGTTAGCATTTTAATTATCATATTCTACTGTCGTTTTCCCCTTTATTTCAGAGGAACTAGGATCTGTTTTCAGACTTTGTTGTTAGACTGTTTTTTTCCTGCCTAGGTATGTCTTTTCTTCTAATTCCTGGGATTCTTATGTTTATGACTCATCAATCTTACCTTTACTGTCTCCCCCTTAGTTTTCTAGTTGATGGAGTTGTGAGGTGTCTAAAGCTGTGTTCTGAGAGGTGGTGAATGTATTTACTCATTAATGAGTAATAAAAAATATTACACATTTCCTTCACTTGTTTACAGACCACAAATGCTGTTTCCCAACACGAGAAGCATGTAATACTTGTACTGTTTTCTTTTCTGTCCTTCCTTCCCTCCTCTACCCATTTTTGATCATTGACAGTATCGCTGCTCTCTTGACTTTTTCGTAGGTCTCCCTCTCCTTCTTTGGCTGACCCATCACTCCCCCTCCCCCTTTCTTTCTAGGTCCCTTCCTGATCAGCCCAACCCCCACTGCTCTCTCTGTATTTTTCCTATTGGCCGGGCTATGTGCAAATCATGAGCTACTGACAAATGTAGAGTGATATCTAGCTTACTCTCATAATTGTAGTCTCCTTGCAAATCTTATCCATTCTAAATTCAGATGAGCCTGCAGGAGGAGTAGTGGAGCCACCACCACCCACAGATGAGGAAGGTGAGATCGTCCCTTCATTCTAAAGAAAAACATTATATTATATTAAAACTACAAGTAGAAGTCTTTACGTGAAGCAACCCATTTATATTCACTTCCTTTCCAATTAAATGGCTGTGATTCCTGAGGTGATATATCTCATATCTTCTCTGCTCTGCTTGATTGTCATCTCATCAATCCATTTCATTTTAAGTTTTATATAGACTCCTTTTCATGGTAAGCCAAGCCTTAAAGATGGATTTTACCATTAAAAAGTTTATACATCAAATGAGTTGTTCTAAAGTAAGCTTCATATACTGTACAGTCCTACAATCAAGCAACCATGACTTATTCACATTCCAATAATAATTAGTTCTGACACAAAACACTAGAAAGCAGACTTCTAATATTCTGCTTTGTGTACTATATATAATCCTTGAGAAATATATATTTACTTATGTTTCATTGGTCACAAATAACCATTTTATGAAACACAGCAACAGAATTAATATGATCAAGCAGAATTAATATTTATCATCTTGTAATTCATTATGTTTATAATGTTAAAAAAAATAAAAAGGCCACAACAATAAGATTCGAGAATCTAGTATCCATGTCTTTTTAAAGTTCACATATATAGAGGAAGCATAGAAATGTATAATAAATGAGAAGCAAGACTGAAAAAAATAAACAGAAACTATGCAAAGAAATCACCCCTGGCCAGAAAGAGCAGTTGCAAAAATAATGTCAGCTGAATGTTAAGAAAAGGAGCAGGTGTGTTGCTCCATTTACCTGCTGGTGCCTGTTGTAGGACTGAAAAGAGGGCCAGGAGAGAAGACAGAAGTGAAAGAAAGGGAAAACAGATGTGTCATCAATGCAGATTTTAACAAGGAGACGTCTGGGGCTTCTCTTACAGTAGCAGAGAGTTTCAAAGTGATAGTGTGATAAAACCAAAAGAGTACTTTCCAAGGGCAGCTGTCATAAATGTAGGAGTTGCAAACATGCTAGAAGTAGAGCATCAGTTATCGCGTAAGAACACAGGGAGTATGCTGATTGGAGAGGCAACCACTCCTAGTGTTGTGGAGGGGCTTGATAGGTTAGGAGAAAAGTCTTCAAAGTAATTCAAAACTAGGCTTGAAGCCTTGCTGGTCAAACCATGTGTGCAGTAGCATGTTCGTACCACTTTGTGCCATTGGAATTCTCTCAGATATGTTTTTTTATCTGCTAGCTTGCTGATTGAAACCTGAAGGGAGTCCAGTATGAATGGTGCAGTAGTCCAGGAAATAGGAGTCAAAGGCAAGAAAGTGTTTCAGACTCTACCGAGAGGGAGCAAAGATAATCCTTTTGTAAAGTTTCCAAGATTGTAAAAGAAGACCGTTTTCATGATAGATCACTTGAGCATATCTTGACAGTAATGATTTGTTTTAATGTAGAAAGGTGTATGTTTATCATGACAACATATTTTTGATTAGATAAAATGTACAGTGAAACATGTGGCTAAATTCTGGAATATCTTTTTTAGATTTAATCTCTCAATATCCGACTCTCTGGACTGAACAAGTGAGAAGCAGACAGACCAACAGAACTAGATCTCAAGGTATTGTATCTATTTTAAGAGTACAAGGTATAAGAGGTTACAAAAGCTCAAATCAGGGGAGAAAATCATGAAACTTCCACTTCATTCCCCTATCTGACAAAACATTCAGTTCACATAGACTACAGTGCGTGGCCTTAAGTGTACGCCTAATGTCTGCCAGTGAACCAAGGGTCAGGAGAATTCAGAACAGAATTTGTCTTGAAATACTTTGATTAAAATGTCTTACTTGTTCTGGCAGCACTAAATTCCCTGGAATGAGAATGTGAATTTCTTCACAAGATGCCTTATTAGGCTGCTTGTTTATGGATATGCTGATTCAGTTATCAGTCGAAGATATTTTTTTTAACTATGCTGCCAAAGCGAATGCATTAGATTTCCCTATCACTACCCTGCTGACTCACAAGTAAACAAGCAGTGCTGTGAAACACTGGGCAGAGCCACACTGACCACTGCTGACAAAGACATCAGACTTTCAAATGTTTATTTTACCTTGGCACCCGAAGCACTGAAAAGACATTAGCTTCTTATTTTTTCTAAATATTTCAGTGGAGCAGATAACAGAGCTGGCAATTATTACATGATTGGGAACTTTTGTTTAAATGTTTGGTGAGTGTTTAAAAGACTGGGGTGAAAGGGCACAGAAATGCAGTATTTTCCTGAACTTCTGTGTTTCACAAAATCGGGCTTAAGGGTTTTTTTGTACTCCCTTAAATGTGAAACTTTTATTTTGTTCATATTATTGTCCTCAGAAAAAGAGTCTAAACATGACAGAACTGGCTGGACTTAGTTAAATTAATTTGCTGATTTAGACTCTTCAGTGCCATCTTGTTTAGCCTATTGTTAATACAAAGTCTTATTGTTAAATAAAATAAATTTTCTGGTCTTTATGGAAGACATACAGTATTATGTATTCTATAATAGCTATAATAGTATAATAAACTAACCAGCTCCATTTGAAGGTCTGGGTTTGCTTTGCCAACCAAAAGCATGAAACTGTGATGCAGCCCAGAATGAAGGGAAATTAGCAAGGTCCCGAGGAGAATACAGGGAAGAGTTTCCCAGGAAAAGTCTGCCAGTGTTATTTGTTTCGACACATATACAATACTTGTTTATCTTTTGTTCTTTCAGCCATGCAAGAGAAAAATAATTGATTCCACAAACTCTAAAGGAGTGAAAATTATGATGTAAAGATGGACTGACATGTTTAATAAATAATTAGACAGCAATGAGAAAATCCATTTAACAAAGCAGATATGATTACAATTTTCCCATTAGTAATGGGGTACCAGTTTTGTGTTGCATTAGTATTTTATATATAATCAAAACTGTTGTCAGAAATGTCAAAAAATGAAACTGCTTTTTTAATAAAAATACCATTGTTGCTAACTCCTTTAATCACAATTGATGAATAACCATATAATTCCATTAGCATAACTATTTCATTTAAAATTGAGAACAGGAGGCATTTTTTTGTACTCAAAAAGATTGTGGGGATCTGGAACAAGTTATCAGCCATATTGTTGGAGCCAGTGCCAATTGGTTCTTTCAAGAAATGGCTGGATGAGAGATTCTCCCATCTCTGTGCCTCGAATCTCTGTATCACCTTGGATAGCTACTAAAACCAAATGGCCTTCTCTCATTTACAGACTTATATCCTCGTGTTCATTCTGCCAATAAATCTCATTCCAGGCCATGCAAACAAAGTATTTTTTCACTATGATACCGTGAAATTGCAGTTCTGCTAGTTTGTTAATGATTTCCTCTGCAGCCTCTTCCTGTGATCAAGAGCACCAGTCCGCACAGGAGGAAGCAAGGCAGAACAAGAATGAAGCCATCTTTATTCCTGAGTGTGCCAGCGGGGGTCTGTACAAACCTGTGCAGTGCCACCCCTCTACGGGGTACTGCTGGTGTGTGCTTGTGGACACAGGACGCCCCATCCCTGGTACATCCACAAGGTAGGTTTGCACCCTTTGACAAGCTGCCCACTTCCTCTGTTGCCCTTACTGCTTACTGTCTGTTTCTCTGTCACTGGTTTCTACACATAAATCACAGTGCTCTAAAGGGGAGATTAGTTCATCAGTGTATGAATTCCCAAGCAGCCTGCCTTCAATAATATAAAGTTCAAATGTAGCTATGAATCATGCAGAGGCATGTATGAGAGTTCTCAGGAAGATTTAATCCCCCTGGAGCTTTGTGGTATATTTCACACAAAGCATCCCGCAGTCAGAAGTTGTTTTCTGCCTGCACAGCAGGAGTAGTTGTGTTGCAGATACTGCAGTTCCCTGCTAGACACACGGGAGTCTCTTTGCTCTCTCTAGCCTTGGCCTTATCTGTGTCTAGGACAGGTGAAAGGTTTTATGAACAGTTTAAAAATGTACAATTAATGTTACATTTCTTTTTGATATTACTTTTTCTTTATGTTGCAGGACAAAACACCTTTTCTGGTGTATGTTTTATGTTCTTATTCTTTCTCTCACAGTACTGAGCTCTTAAAAATGAGCTCTGTCTTCATCTGGCTGTAATATTTCTACAAATCACTTCCCACAGCAACTTACATTACACACTGTAGATTCCAATTACAGACCCAGCCTGGCTTTTTCCTTTAACTTTATACAGTAACTGCACCACAGACTTTTCAAATAAACCTTGAGAATTGTCATATAATTGTGTAATAGCTCTGGTGTATATCCCAGTCCTTGAAGAGATTCTCTTTATTGTTTTTGAATCTTGAAAATTAAGATAGAGATTCTTGATGGGCCTACAGGTGCATGACTAATTTATAAACTGCAGCATTAGTAGCAGTATGAGCTTGTTCAGAGATAATAAGTTAACAAGGTAGTTCATAGTGGTTCACTGCCTAGAAGGTTTAGGAAATGAGAAAATGTGTGGGGAACAAGAATTAATGAGTGAAAGAAATGTAAAGTGGGGTATCAGATTAATCGAGCAACAGGCAGGATGCCAGACTCCACATTAGTGCGTGTAGGATGGAGATTTCCCTTTCACTTGTTTTCTTGGCTGATTCAAGAGGTCACCCATCAGCTATCAGAATCCAATGCATTTCAGCCTCGCCATCAAAGCAGCTTCTATCCTTGTCTCCAGAGGGGTGCCTTTCTCACTCCTGGAGCTTAATGAGTACCAGCATGAAGTTTCATCACATATCAGATGGCCTTTCAGCCATCAGAAGGGTCTGGCGTTTGCTCCGAGAGTGGATTTTAACAAAAAAAATTTCTCACTAAAACACCATATAGAAACTATTCTACGTATATCATACACCTATTATAGAGGTTTTATAATTAATGTCAAATATCAATAGTATTAATGCCAAAAATTGTATACTATAAGCACACATATTGAGATCAAAGCAAAGATTGTTAAACCTATTTTCCCCAATTCTCTTGATTAAGAAGTGACATCAGTTCCACATTCAGTGCTTTAATTTAAAAGGGCGAATATTGCCAGACAGGGAAGGGAATTAAAGCAAAGAATGACTTTAACATTATAATCTCAAAATATGCACACGTATCAAAAATGCATCTGAAATAAGTTACACTTTTCTATATAATTTTTCTACAGATATTTTTTATGTACTTTTCTATAAAACTATAAATATATTTATTATGTATTTGAGTAGTTTGGTCAAACCCTAATTAAGGTGAAGAAGAGGGATGAGTTGAATAGTGATCTTTCCTGGCGTAAATCACAGGGTTGAGGAGAAGAACCACATGTTTGCAAGGATGGGGCAGCTAAAGTCCTCCTCCCTTTTAATGAAGGATGAGACAGAAGGCTGCTGCAAGGGCAAATATAGGGTGTGCAAACGTGCAAGTGAGTAGGCAAGAAGCGTGATATTTATACAAAGGTAGGCTGAATTGGGTGAGATTAGGGATTTACCTTCTCAAAACTTTTGTTTCATGCTGCATACAGTGAAGACACTCAAATCCAGACTACAGAAAGAAATCCTTCCATTTCACGCATTAAGAATGGTTTTCTACATTCACGGTGTTATATGCTCCCTGTCTTTTTGAAAATAAACACAAAAAGGATTCATATTGCAAATTCAGCTAAAGTTTATTCAAATATGATCTCAAATATGTGAAATATCAAAAATTTGATCTCAAATATGTCATCTTTTTCTGAGGCATTACTTTTTAAAACAAAGCTGAATTTGTTGGGGAAGTTAGAAGCAGGTGAGTAAAAGCTTCCTAGACACTACTTATATGCTTGCGTATCTTGTAGGTATGAGCAGCCCAAATGCGATGGGAATGCAAGAGCCAATCCTACAAAACCAAAAGACCTCTTCAAGACCAGGCATCTGCAAGGTCAGTGCAAAGGACTGTGCTCAAGTACAGGAGTGCCTTTGAGACAGAAATAAATAAATAGAAAGAGTGTCTGCACTTGTGTGTGTGAGAGAGAGAAAGGAGAAGGGAAGACTTTACAGAGTTAAAGTGGTGTTCTTCATATCCATGACACACAGAATACTTGATCCTAATTGTACTGCACACAACAGCTTCCTGTTTAGTGCGTTTAGCACATGGCCATATTAATGCTGTTATCTGTAAACTGGAACATTAATATCCTTTGGCGTCCTCCACAAAAATAATAGGAGAACATCCATCAAAAGTGATAAGCAGGCTCAGCTCAATGTGCACTTTCTGTTTACATGATTAAAAGAGATTTCTGTGGATCAGCTCGCATTATAGAATTTTCCTTTTGTGAAACGATTACAGAAATTGCTGCTCCAGGACTGGAAATCTTTCCAATAATATGGAGTATCGGGCTATATGTATGCTTTGAAACAGGAGTCACAGGACATGTTTTAAGTCACATTTTATTTAAGTTGTCAGTGATCATTTGTTGTGTCTGCATTTAAAATACCCATTTCAGATACAGATGGTATAACAATTTGAAAAGCAGCTGTATTAAATACATATTGTCCATGCATGATCTTCTTCACCTCAACCTTATTCCAATTAAGCTGGGGTAGGCATTCTAGCAAAATTATACAGCACCAAAAAGGCAGATCAATGAGAAAGGAGTCTCACTCCTGCTCCTCACAGTATGGGCAATTTAATGTAGCTAATCAGCTTATTAGTAAACTGGAGCACTTTAAGAAATGTCCATGCATAATAGTAATAAAAATAGTTGTTAATTATTCCTCTTTAGTTGGATTTATTTGAAGTTACAAAGAAAGAATCCTTTTACATCAGTGGATGTAAATATCCAATATTACTCCATCCCCGTAATACACATGAATTGTGTCTCAATTAATTTTTGTTCTGGACTGATGATTATAATGACACCATGACCAGGACAAATACACATTGTCTGCAGCAATTCTTCAACTTAAAAATTCAGGACTTGTATAAATTGGGGGGGATTGCATTAACCTAAAGCAACCTTCACATGAGGCATGGGGAGTCCAAAGTCCTTAGCTTCTACTAAACACTGTCTGTCCCTTATCAAGTGCTGATGTCCAGTTTTTACAGTTTAACCATTAGGGTTTTGACATGTTCTTTATGAATGTAGTTACAGAGGTGTCTACAAGAATCTTAACTTAACTGTAGCATTCAAAAATAAATTCATGTTTTCAGATACAATAAATCATTAAAATCATAAACTCTAAGTTCAAAATCAAATTAAGAAGCACTATTACTTGGGGAATTAAATAAATCACACAATGTTATTTCAGTGGGGTATAATATGTTTTTTCAGCTGTACGTCATTTTATGTTTTTTAGAACCCAAAAATTTTTAATAATATTAAGTATTGCTTCAAATCAAGAAACTACACATAAAATCACATTCCCTTTTACACATCTCCAATTGCAATGTGATGCCTGCTATTTCCATCTCTGGCTCAGGTTATTTTTGAAGAGGATCAATTGTTTCATCAGACAATTTGATTAATACAAAACCAGCTCATCATGAAATCGTGTTTACTTGGTTTATTTGTAGAAGAATAAGAATGTAACTTTTGCTTACAAAAAGCATAACAGCTCTTTTAGAATGTTCTTATTAAAATTATGCCTCATCAGCAGCAGTCACTCCAGTGAAGAAGATTATAGGAATATGCTTTGGCCAAGAATTCTGTGGCCAAGAGCATGAAACTGTTTTTTCTTTAGAACTAAAAAGCCTCTTGGGAAACAATTAGTCATTGATTAGAAAAAATATATATATCGTTATGATAATACATTTGTGGCTTTACTTCGATAAAACAAAAACATATTCATATACACTGCAGCCAACTGCAACAAGAAAAAGAAACTTCCACAAGGCGAGTCAGAATTCTTCTCCAAAATTGCTCTTTCACAAAGTTGGAGAGCAAAAAAGAAATGGTTTTGTGTTCAGAACAGCTTTGGAGGGTTTATACGCTTCCAGAAACTGTGGAGACAAATTCTTTCAGAGTTCAGAATTAAGAAAAACTGTGTGACTTTTTTGTAGAGAAGACTTGTGTTAAAGAGGAAGAAAAGAAAAAACATGGTTTTCTGACTCTTTTTTCATAGTCAATAGAACTAAGATGAAGATTAAACTGATTTCTGAGCTCCTTTCTTTTGTATTTTTATAATGGTTGTTTCTATAAATCTGCATTTTTGCAATTACGACGTACATAAGTTCATGACTGTAAGACTTTGGTCAGTGAGTTAATGAGTTACCCTGCTGTAATATACTGTATATGATTCAATTCATATTGTAAACATTTGCAGTGCAATATGGATTCAAAAATCACAAGAGACACAATAATGTATTTAAACTCCAATGAAACCTGTTATTAATTATAATTTGACAAGTGCTTCCATTTCATAAACTCTTAATTATGAAATGTTTTTAGCCCTCACGAAAAAATGTAAAACCAGTGAAGCCAGTTTTCTCAAATATTGGTATTTGGTTATTACACGTTAATATGATATTTTTTAAAGTAAAAAGCACTTTTAAAGTAAAAAGCAATATCCCTGTCAGTTTTCGAGTCGCCACTAACGGCCATTAGCATGGGTAGTTTTAAGCAAAGCATATTTAACCGTGAACTTTTTTCCAAGAAACACTAGAATCTATATTAGTTTTCCATGCTGAAAGACTTACTGCTAGATGTAAGTTTTCTTCTTACCCTCCTTCTTCGTATTGTCTGAATGTTAAAGATTTCATAGGGAGCCACAAAGAATAAACAGAGTCTTAGTGGCTCCATAATTCATATTTCTACTTGTACAAAACATTTTTGCTATTGTACACTTATTAATCCTTAATTTTTCTTGTTCTGTCCTCTAAGGCGTTAGTGAGATTGGTGCCATTATCTCTCACACTGTGAGGGAATAAACAGTCCCTGTCAGACTGAAGTGTATTTTTTCATTTGGTTTTTCAGCCAGAATTTATTAAAGCAAACAGTAGATTAATATGCAGTGTGTGTGGATTTAGGCAGTGAAACAACAACCAAGTAAAATGCTGGAGTTGCAGACTATAATAGGTTTGTTTCTCTAAGCAGCTTTTTTTTTCAAATTGGACATGTTTAAAGACTTAGCTATGACACAAAGCTTTTCCTTGACATGCTCCTGAAAAATTACAGTCCTAGTGAGAAGTGAATAGTCAAATATGTGGCACAAGTGTAATATGTTTATTCAGTGTCCTTTTATGGCTTGTAAACATTTTAATAGACCTTTAGACATGCAGAGTGTTAATGAACAGAAGCTGTACTGTTCTCTCCTATATTTATGTAACTGTCTCCTTATTTAGTCTGACAGACACAGGTGGCTGCTGAAAACAGGTCCAAGCTGATGGTGTTGATTTATTAGGGGGGAAGCTGAATGAATACTGGTTTTAAATATTATTTAAAAACCCACACTGTTTAAAGAAAAAATTGAGAAAAAGGTCTGAGTAATATTTTTCATTATAAGGAGCTTGTTTGTTGACCACTTTGCCAACATATTATTTTTACTACCATGTGTGAAAAAGTGCAATTAGCAGTTTAAGTACTTTTGATCTTGATGAATGGATAACGAGGGCTGTGCATTTTCACATTTTTTTTAACATTACAAATCAGTCCTTAAACTCCACTGGTCCATAAAGAAACTCAGATTCCACTAATCCAAACAATAATCACCTTGAAGAGATGGATGTGCATGTACATACAAAATACACTGTGTTTCTTTGAGAGGCCAAAGAGAGCAATAAATACCTAGTGTGCCCTACATGGATTGATATACAATTGCTTATTTTGCACCACCTGCAATTTATCTTTTGTACCAAAAAGCAAAAGTAGATCAACACTTAACAAAAACATAAAAAATTAAAGATTCAAACAGACAATTGTGAGACATCATCTTATATAAGAAAAAGGAACAGAAAGGCAGGAAAGTTAAGTTATTTGCTATCTGACAGAGGCATTTGTCTCTGCTAGTATTCCCCTGGAAAAACTAGACGGCGTAAATTCCTTAATAAACACGTAAGTTTCGAGAAGGGGGGGAGAACATTCCATCTGCAAGATGCCTGAGACAGGAATATATCCCCAAAACTGCTGGTGTGCACAAGCAGAAAATTCAAGAACCAACAAATGAACAACCATCTGAAAAACAACTTACAGTTAGTGGATACTGCTTTTCAGACAATATTAATAACTTGCCACTTGCTGAAGGCTTTGTAAAACACATAGCTGAATTTGGAACTGATAATGCCACTTATGTAATCAAGCAAAACAATGCTCTCCTTTGAGATTTGTTACCAAATTCTCTGCATTTGACCTACAATGGAAGTACTATTGGTTCTAGCCAGTAATATGCTGGAAGCAGACAAACTAATCACAAACATAAAAGAATTTTTCAGCATTTCCCCAGCAGAAAACACTTTCAAAAACTGCCTGAAGAGTGCAATTATATTAAATGTATTCTAATCTTTATTTACAAGGACAAGCAGAAATGAAAAAAAGGTTGATACCATTTTTTTTCTGAAAGAGGTTTTTCCATATATGGACACATTTTAAAAGAGTAACGTCCAATCCATGAAAGCAGGTTAGATTAAAAATTTGGGAATGTTTAAACAAAGTACAAAGAATGTGTGTTTTAGTCAAATATGAGTTAACTGGACTTATTCCATAAATTTAATTAAAAAAAACAAACAAATATGTTAAGAACTAATCACAGATTGTATTTGTATTTTATTCTATATTAAAATGTTCTGTCTAGGAATCAATGCCATGTCAGAAAAGGGACATCTGATACTGGATTTTTATGTAAAAAATATAATAAAATCATTTTATCCTAAGAACGATACAAAACATTACAAAGAAGAAGGGTAAGAAGAAAAGTTCCAAGCAGGAGGAAGCCATTTGGGGCATCCAGAGCGAAGTTTATGCTCCATATAGAGCTGTTCTTTTGACAAATTACATATTTGTACATGCTGATATTCAGCTATCATGTCAATAGCTACTGTATCTACAAAACTATGTACTCATCTGCTTACTCCAGATTTTTCTGAAGGCTAATTAGAATGATTAAAAGACACTGGTATGACTGTTAAATGATTACACTTTACTAGCTTGATCCAAGGCCACATTGACCTCTTGAGACTGCTGGACTTAATTACGGTTTAAAAGACAGGTTGCCTTTTTACACACATAAAGTGGTTGTTTTTTTGTTAGAACGGTGAAGGCCAAGATGTCTGCGTTACCAGCACGTGACAGAAAGCCAATTGCCTTGGCTTAACAAAAATAAACACCTCTAAGAATGTGCTAGTTGAATTTTGACATAAAGATGTATTATATTCTTGAATCCAGACAAACGGAACTGGATTTCAGCAGGGGATGTAAGTAAGACTGACGTACTGTATTTGCAGTTGAAAAAGCATTTTATTTTGGAGGGATCCTGCCTGGGGTTCAGGGGGTTTTAGGTGCGGAGACACTGTCCTCACTTGACAGCTGCACAAACACTGCTGGCTGGTTAATAAATGTCCAGGTGGCCACAGCTAGGTGTAAGACATTGTGTCATGGATGTGTAATTGGCTTGCTACCCTGGCGGGAAAGAGGTCCCTGAATCTTACCAGCACATAATCCATGTTTTCGGATCTCTGTGCTGAGAGCAACTCGGTTTTCATTTGATAGGCTATGAGTTGCATTGCAGTCACATTTTAACATTTACTTTGGAGTCTTTTGGAATACTTAAAAAAATCAAACTTTGCTTTTTTTTCCGTGAAAGAGATCTCAATGAGTAGTGCATTTACTTGAACTAAGGACTTTATCCGCTGTGTAATAAAATCAACATCAAGACATGTTAAGAGGAGATTTATTAATTATTTTCCACAGAGACAGATAGGCATAGGATACTACTTTAATGCCTATTTTGCTGGGGTGCATTTGTTATATGAATTATTAACTTATTTTTTTATTAAAAGATCTTTTATTTTTACATAAAAACTGAATTAAGACATATTCTAAAGTTAGATTCGTTTTGATATTCAGAATTACATATAGCAAATACTTGTAAAAGATGGACAAAAGCAGTTTCTTTCCTAGGTACCCTTCTATCATTACAAAATACTTCATACTTCAAATGGAGATGCATTAAAAGCAAGGCTTTTAAGATTGGTTTATATATTGAAATCTACTAATCACAGACTTTTGATTTTTTCACTCTATAATTATGATTTGAATTTTGCAATGAATATGAAAAAAAGAAAAACTGCTTGTTTATATTCCAGTTCATTCACTGCAATCTTATTTTGCAGTATTTGCATATGAAGGGCTCTTTGAAATGAGGTGTATGGAAAGGGGCCATAGAAAACTCTTAGGAGTTTGTGCAGGCATTTGTTTAAAGAACTCAATCCCCCAGTGTTTACGAAATAACACTCACCACACATCATCTCACATTCCACAAAAGCCTCATGCCTCCCACTGCTCATTTTCAGTCTCCAGGACCATAAAAATATCTCCCACAAATATCTTTCTCTTCCAAACAGTACAAAAATCAAACCACAAGTTTCAGGTTGGCAGTGGTAGCCCTATTCTAATAGTGCACGGGATCGGATGTTAGCTTTTAAAAAGACAAAATGGCCTTGATTGTTTTATTAGCAGGTCTGCACTAGAGTGCAAACCTTTCATTGATTTACATTTCTGCATAAGAAGCTGCTGACAATGAGATAAATTCACTGCAGATGTGCAATCAATGACTCACAGACAAAATTAAAAGAACAATCTAACTGCTGAGTCCGTTACCAAACATGTCCAATCTTATTTAAAATGAAGACATTAGAAATACATCTGGATTATTAAATCATCACTCTCCAGGCATGCGTGTATCATATCAGCATGTGTTCAAACAGGTTTGTTTATGCACATTGACACCACGTTCCTTCTGAGGGTTTACAGCAAAAGCCAAAGTACTTTGAGTAATCATGAAAAGACAGAAAAAAACAACCTTGAGGCACAGTCCTTTTTCTTGCCAATATCCTCTTTACCCTTGATTACATCCCAACAGAAGGAAAACCATAGTCTGTCTGAATTCACTGAAATATCGAACTGTAAGTGACATAAGTAAGTTTTCTTCTCGGTTCCAAACCATTTTAATTGGGGACTACATTTAAGAAAATGGAAAAAAAAAATCTATATTCGACACAGAGGTAAGTCAATAAGTAGTGATACTAAAAAACTTATTTTCTATTTCATCTCCCAGATCCACTGCATTAGTACTGTAGGTGTGTCAAAGCAGAATAGAAGTCCATTGGCACACATGCATTCTCTTGCTTCTAGACAGACTTGCTCACTCTGCCTGCCTGAACACTGAAGATTGTAATTGTTGCGGGTTTAATTTGTTGCAGTCATATACTTCTGACGTGACACCACTGGGGTCCTAACTCTCTCCAGAGCTCCAGCAATAACATTTGAGAAGTATGAGGACCTCGTTCTTGGAGGCTCCAGTGTGTCTCCACCAGTAAATGCAGTGCCAGTTTAAGCTCTGTGACCCAGACATTGAGGGTTTGAGCAGTTGCCATGTCACTGGCTGACTGTGTCTGGATTGAATGCTGCTGAGATAGGTTTGGGATCAGTCAGCCAGGGCTCTGCGCACTTTCCCGTCAGACAATGGCTTCTGTCATTGCGGGCTTGCAGTGATGTCAGTGAGAGAGCTGCTCTTCCAATTAGCTTTACCTCTTCTGTCAGGCCCAGTGCAGCATGTCACTTACTGAATGGCTGTGCAAATGTGTGTGACACAGGAGCACGTCCATGTTTCTCATTCTCTTCCAAGCAGGTACACAGGGGCCAGTACCAGACAGTCAGGGTTTCAAAATAATGGCTAATTTCAAACTGAGTGGTATGTAATAAAAATAATTACCAATTACAAAACGTTTTTAAAAAGAAAAGAACATTGAAAATTCTTTATTTTGTATTTTCTTATGATATCCTTCAGAACCCCATAGACAAATTGCATTGTTGTAGTATTATGCATGTGAGTTTGAAACAGCCCATGGTTTCTTTTTAAGGGATCATATTAATCTTATTTAGCTTCCCTAATAAGTATATTGTGTTGTGTGTGATATGTACTGTACATTCTATAACCTTATAATATCCTTATAAGAACTAGAACATTGACACAAATTACCTTTATGAATCTGTTCAATACAGATTTAAAATTTAATTAAAACTAGAGATTAAAGAACAAAGATTAAAACCAGTTCACAGGTTTTGGTCTGGCATTACAGCCATCATCGTGTGCAAGATAAACTCTTTTCTAAAGAAATGCACAAAAAGACATGAAAAATTACAGTATTAGAAAAGCAAAAACAAATAACAAATGACTCTGTCCATGTTCTTCTAATCTGTGTAAATTCTCCAGAAGACATTACAGGGTTCTTGTGGATGTATTCCACCCTCCTCATTAATTAAAGGAAACCCAGTGTGTTTCTGTTAGAATAAACCCTTTGTTCTTTCTTTCATGATTGGAGTGTGTTAATAGCAATACGGTAACAATGTTCATATCTAGATGATTGTAGCATATCAGACACAATCAAATGTGTTCTGTGACCACAGTGTAGGCTGCTTTGTGTTCTTTTAACTTTTGATGAGAAGTACAACCAGTCTAACCAATATAAACAGAATGGTCACACATTGTAGTGATTTTGTAAACCACATTTTGGTTGTGTTCCATCGGAATGTCATGTTTAGAGAGGCACAATATTTCTTTCAAATACTGAAGTTAGTCTTGACATCACAGTACAGTTCATATTTGCAAATTAATCTTTTTACGTGTTCAGAGATACCTGGGACACAAGGAATTGTGATTATTAGCTTCAATAGTGGATTCATTGTTGGGCTTTTTAGTTATTTGTATCGCAACCTTTTATGATCTACAAAGATAATCACAACCGGCCAGTTGTGTGGTAAAGTATTCAATGTCAATGTTTAACATCTGCACAAATTTGCTGCAAATGTCCTTTTTTCACAAGCTAGCCAGACTCCATTTCATAGATAAAGGGCATTCATACAGTACAACTGTGAACATACATTATCTTAATGTTTGATTTTGGACTTGAGGAAGACAATTAATATTCTGGAGTTTAGTTTGGAAAGTAAAGGTAAACAGGTAAACCGTGCATATAAAGAGCTTGTACTCCTTGGTTGGAAACACTACCCAAACCTTTACATACAGTTTTTGAGTTATGTTTATCCTTATCATTCCTTAATGTCATCAAAATAAGTTGAAAGCACATAACGTTCTGCTATATTGAGGGAATAGTGATTAGGGCACAGGACTTGTGAACAGTAGATTTGTGTTTAATGTGTTTAAATCCCAAATGGGGCACTGATATAATACCTTTGTACGTCACTTAGATTGCTTCATATAAATTGTTCAAAATAACCTCTCTTCGTTATTTCATTGTAGATGACAATTGTTTCTCAGTTTACAAATCTAGTTAAAGGATTTTCAATATTATTTAACAGCAGCATTACAACCTTGTACCTTGTACTGTAGGAGGTGTTGTCCTTCTGATGAAATGTGAAACTGAGGTCTAATGAGTACTTGGCCTTTAATGATCCCAGGGCATTTTTTTTTTTAAAGTGAAAGGGGTGTTAACTCCAGCGTCTTAAATAAATTCCATTCTGGGCTTGTATAATCTGGCCTTCATAAAGTTCTCCCTTAATTCAATTTGTGCAGCAATTTCTCAGTTCCCCACCATACCATATTATACAGGCATCTCTCATGTACAGTAAGTGCTGCACTTAAGTAGTTCCTTCTTGTATGGAGAGAGTTTTGGGATACTTTAGGATGAAAAGCATAATATAAATGTAAGTACTTATTATTAATTTTATTATTGTTGTAATAACATATTAAGAGACAATTTTGGATTAAGAGAGAATTTGAGTGATTTATATACTGATGTCATGTTATCCCATAGAGCTTTTAGAATGTGCTTTGTGTTATACTGTACATAAAGCACAGACGAATCTGCCAATCTCTAGTGATATGGCTTCTGCCAGCTCAGAAGATTCCTTTGGTTTTGTTTCTGCACTGTGATGTCACTCATCTCAAAGATCAGGTGGCAGAGCTTGAATTTGGCTATAATGAATTATTCACTGCAAGTTATCCTTATATTTGCCTGTAGAGACTAAATGTAATGAAGGAATTATAGTTCTCAACCAAAAGGAGTTGCTACAGTTTCCTATTTTGTTACTTTGTATAGCTTTGACAGCTAATATAAATACTTGTATTAGAATGGCTGATGCTGAAAGCTCAGACTATTACACAGCAGGTTTTGCAATGCTTGAGGTGGTGTTTATTTTGGAAGGACCTTTATGCACAACTACAGTATCTCTTTTCACACATCACATAGAATAGGTTACTGAACCTTTACAGTAAGATGTGTGGTATTCAGGAAATATTACATTGCACATCATTACTACCTTCTAGCCTGATCTTGTTAGATCTCAGGAGCTAAAAAAAGACTGTTCTTGGCCAATACAGGGATGGGAAATCTCTAAGAAAAAGCAGGTTTCTGCTGCGTTGGTATACAAATTGGTGGATTTCTGTCCCTCTGGACCAGATTTCCACACCAATGCTCTATTACAATGACTGGGGACACTATGCTGTCCCATCCCATGATCCCTCTACGTGGGTGTTAAAGATGCTATTACACTATTGGTAAGAGTAGGAGTGTTAATGCTGGTGTCCTGGCTACTACTTTGGAGTATTCTACTTTGGATTTGCACAATCTGGCCTATCTAAATTTCACTGTAGTTCAATCAGAGAAGCAATTTCTCTGTTCACTACCTGATCTGATGTGCAGTGAGACTGTTGAAGTACATGAAGGCTGCTGCACATCATCCAGGTGACTTCTACACTTCAGCAGTGGATAAAGTTGGTCCCCTCCTCCATGTAGGATATATTCCTGTATATATAGTACTTGGTGGGCAGTCAACACCTGTTTATGCGATTCAAAACTAAACATGCACTTATCCTAGAAAGTGCAGAAATTGCTCCTGCAGGGCTTAGTTCTAAATGATTGGAAAGACTCCTTCCCTTGCAAACAGGCGCAAATCTTCAGGAGCCTATTTCTTGTTTGCATTTTGACTAACATTCCAAAATACAATGTGCTCATTACGAAAAAGATATTTTAGACGACCTACTTAAAATTACTATAATTTAAAAATGATTTTACTTAGATTTCTTTAAATGGGAATCCCACAGTATTTTCAAGTCAAACGACAGTTTGTGGCTTATTTATTGAGAGGAAATTAGTCTTCTTATTGCTCACATAACATGATAACTATTTAGTGCTGCTGAACATGTCACCAACATCCACTGCACATCATAAGTGAGATTTCCAATCTGAAGGTTTAGACGTTCAGATGTGTGCTGATTATGTTTGTTTTGGGGGCATCGTAAATTGCATTCTGTGTTTTATGTTGAAAGCACAGTTCTTGTTCTGTCGGAGTGCTGCTCTGCATGGCAGGGCCTATTAAGTGATCATTTCCCAGACAGACCTGTCAGGCTCTTCTTCCCTTCCTCCCTTAGCCCTGGAGGCCGGTTGTAAAGTGTAATAGGATAATGGAGCTTAGTGATTGACAAATGCCCTCCTCCTTCCAAAGGCTGAGGAGCTCTTATTTATTACAGGAATAAAAAGGCTGTAGAGAGCAATGGGCTTTATGAAAGCTACCTTCTTATATTGTAAAGTACTTTTTACAGGGTTTTCATCCCTAAATGTTCACTGCACACTAAACTGTCAGTCTGGCTGTTATCTGCAGAAGATGGAGAAGCATCTGTATTTACTGAGTATCAGTTCTGGGATATTAAAACTACAGGCTTGCTGCTCATTTCTCAGTCCCTGGAAACTGTGTTTGATGTATTAACATGAAAGGATTATTCTATTTTCTCCTTCTGTGCAATTGTGCTGATTAATCACATTTCCTTGACAAACCAAAGTGGTGAAGAAAAAAAAATCAAAGTGTTTTGCAACACCTTATTTTATCTGTTTCCCATTCAGGATGCCCTGGGGCCAAGAAGACTGAGTTTCTAACCAGCGTCCTGGATGCTCTGTCTACGGATATGGTGCACGCAGTGACTGACCCCTCCTCTGCTGCCAGGTGGGCTTCCCTGTCCCCGCAGGGGGAAGTACAAGACAGGAGGTCAGCAGTGTTCTCAAAGAGTGTCATAAAGAGACAGTGAAAGTCAAGGGACTAGAATCATAGGATTCTGTACTTTTATCTGTGTTACACAAGCCTAAACTATTACTTGTGCTTTGCCTTGAGAATGACTCAAGAAATAAATGTAATATGTGAGTAAAACTCCCACAAAAGGTGCAATTATATCTTTGAGATTTGAGGGACCTGTTATTGACTGGGCAACTGCATATCAGTACTCTTTAAAATGTGATACTAATGCAATGAAGTAGGTTCATTGTATAATTAATGAAGAAGTTTCTCCTCTCAGTAAATCGATAATAAATTTCCAACTCTGACCTGATACCACTGACACTACTGCTCTTTGCTACCCTTTGCTCAGGATGTGCGAGCCAGACCCCAACCATACTCTGGAGGAGAGGGTGGTCCACTGGTACTTCAGCCAGCTGGACAAGAACTCCAGCGGAGATATTGGCAAGAAGGAGATCAAACCCTTCAAAAGATTTCTGCGCAAGAAATCCAAACCCAAGAAATGTGTGAAGAAATTTGTGGAATACTGTGATGTAAGCAACGATAAGGCTCTCTCCTTGCAGGAGCTCATGGGCTGCCTGGGAGTAACCAAAGAGGAAGGTGAGTGAAGCTGTCCTAAAACAGTAATACTAAATACACACTTTCCTTCCTGTTGTTCTGGCCTGGCACGTGGCCATTGCTACAATTGCCCCCAAATAAGCCTAGAGAAGTGACAATGTTATGTGTTTGTCAAGCTCTGCTAGTGTACAGTTTTAGACCTCTTTTGACAGATATAAATAGACAGAATGGAACATTTTCACAATGTCAAGGACATATTTTCTATGATCAGGTAAAAATGCAAAAACATGTTTTTCAGAACGCATGGCTACATGACTTATACAAATGATCGATGTCATAAAATGCAGATTTTCTTGCAAACTGTTTTTAACATTCAGTCTTTTTAGTAAATCCAAATATTATTCAGTGATATTGGCCAGAACTCTTTGGCAATTTTATGCAGCAGTTTTAAACAAATCTTTATTTTTTTGTTCATCCTTACACTTACTGTACAGCTGTTGACATTATTTGTGTTTAATAATATGTGTTTAATAACGTTATGTGTTAAATAACTGACATTCAGTTTTGACTACCTGGTCAAGACTGGAAATATTTTGTTAACCTTTTCCCCCCTCACTTAGGGCCCAGAAGTCCTGTTGATGGCGCTTCCTCTACCAGACAGGTGGGTGACATTCCAACATTGAAGGGAGGCTGTGAGTTATTTCACACCACCAGTTTGGGTTTCACTTGAGGGGGTTGTGAACAGTGGTATACACATTTCAGATCAGCACAGAACTGTATTGTAGGTTCACTGGCGTGATGCTAGAGGGTACAGTTGTCTGAATGTGAGATCCAGATGCCCTAAACATTTGCTCGATATATTGTACAAAATGTATTCTTATGCATCTGCTTCGTCTTTTATACTTTTGCCTGGATATCATCAAAACTTTGACTCTTAAATTACAAACCTAGTACTTGATGGAAGGTTTGCTTCAGTTAGAGGGCAAAAAAACTGAGAACTGGCCTTGTCACTTATAATTGCAGGTGGGTCATTTTTTTCATTCAGTCTAGACCTTTGTGCAAAGCTTTGCATTCCTTTAGAAGAAAAAACGCCAATTTCTAAGGTTCAATTTAAAAAGCAAAAACTTTGTAAATGCCTTTGTAACCATTTTGATTTCCTTCTTTTTCTTCTTTCCAGCAAGCCTCCAAGAAACAAGGCTGAAAATATGAACTTCTTGCGGCAACACTTTTTTAATTCTCTCTGAGATTGTTTCCTCACCAAATGGCAATGAAAACCATAGTATTTGCACTTTGTACTTTAAAATGTAAATTCACTTTTTAGAAGCAAGGTATTTAAGCAGACTTTTGAATCTGTGAAAGACGTAAGTAGTTTTCATGTCTTTTGTTAAAAAATTAACACATACAATGTATGTGTCTTTTGTGTCTTAAAGGTATGGCTTCTAAGTTGTAAAAGATTTCTTGTATATGTGTTTCATTTTGTTTTATAGTTTATTTTTAGTTGCATTTTCCTAGAAAAAAGAATAGACTTTGGGTTCAATTGCTGAAGCTATAGCATAGAGATACTGTGTTAATTTCCCATCTGATTTAGCACTCATTTCAGAGCAACAGTACAGTAGTTTTAAAAGTGTGTATTAAACATGACTTGATGCAAAGTAAATGTTGTTATTAAAATGAATTAATAGAATTAAAAAGCCTTTTTACACCTTTTTCAAAAATATTTTGTCAATAAATAACAAAAAGGTAAACTAATAAACATGTTTATCACAAGACATTCAAATGGCTCCTTGACCTTTTTTAAACATGTTCATATTTTAGTTGTATTCTGTGTTGCTCTTTTTAATTTTATGGTGCTTCTTTCTGGTTTAACACAACTCAACTTTCTTTTTAGGATAGTGTACTGTAAAAACATTTACAAGCCTATTATTCCTGTTGAATGAAATTCATTTTGCTTTCCACTTCAATGATCCATTTCTGTTTTGTCATAAGTTATTAAGTATTAAGTCATATTCAGACTGAGATAGCATCTGTTGTCATTACTATCAAAATTAATGCTGCCAACATAAATGTTGGAGCAGTTACACACAATTTTGCAAATTGGATTGGTGACTATTATTGAAAAAAGAAAAACACCCTGCATTTTAAGGATATTTGGACACTGATCCTGCCCGTGGCACCCTACTTTCAGGCAGGGGGATTTCCATTACAGGTTTAAATAACATCTGTTGTTCCTGCTAGAAGTGCCTTCAGAACAAAGAGTGAGGAGGTGAAAGCAGATGTACACTCCACCAGAAGGGAAGGCACTCATTCTTATCTTGGCAAAGGGAGTAACTTAAATCTCTTCTCATAATCATACAGCTTTAACATATAAAATGCATATGTCTCGAGTCGTAAGTACTATGATAGGACTACGATTTTCCAGATTATTTTTCTATGCATTTCTTGGTTCTGCTATCTGTATTATGATTTTTTAGTTGATGTAGAACACTGCAGTTCTGTGGTCTGGATGCCTCTTATTATACAATTTTAAAAATATGGGATACATAAATGCCCAAGAAAATATACACATGCAAAACATCTCTGAAAAAGGAATCTATTTTTTAAGGAAATTCCTCACAAAAAGAATGGCTTTAAGTAGTTTCTTCAATATAGCTTTAAGACTGAAGCTCTGCCCTGCTCTATAAATTATTTTTAATGATTTTTCCACACAACAGAAAACGTGGTTATGAGTTATGGGTAAAGAAATGTTAAGGCTCTGTGTAGGTGGAAACAGTGAATATTATGGTTACACAAATATTAATTATATAGTATTTCGATGTCATCAAACAACTGCTATCAACTTCCAAGTGATTAGCCTGTGTTATTAAAAGAAACCTACTTATCAGTAATATTATAGATCTAAAGAAGAAAAGAAATGGAATTTATGAAAACCCAATTAGCACTAAATAACTTTTAATGTAATAGATACAGATTGTGTTTGGAACTTAATCAAAAACATAATCTTATCAGATCGGCAGTAGTCTAAAAAAAACAGTGTCACTAAAGAAAGATTTGCCAGTTGATTTCTAAGCAAAAATCACTTAGGCAGCAGAAGGGTTTGGTTATAATTATAATACATCTCATGTGTGCATTACTTTATGTAGCCGCAAAAAGGTCATTATGTCTTATTCCACACATGAACAGAGCAGCTGTGGTAGTTTTTAAAAAAGAATATTTAGAATTATTAGAACACTATTATGTCATTTCTCCAATAACCTTGATGATGTTTTAAGTTGCTTCATCTATTTTTACTTGTGGTAATCATTACAGGATGGAGGAAACTTAACTGCTGAAGTGGATTATACTTGAATGAAATCATTTGCCAAGAATTCCCTTTTCAATTATATTTTATTAGAACAAGCCACATTATACTAAAACACATTGCACAGACCATCTGATTATTGGAAGAAATCATGTGAGCCATCACTAGAGCTTTTGACTAAAAATAAAAGCTGCATTTTAGTCTTGATATTTTTGTTATTTATGAGCATCAATTATGATTTAGCACGAAGTTGGTAAACCGCTCATGAAGAGCCCATATAACACATCTTAGTCATTGGGTTATCTTATTGATACAACACTTCAATGGATTCTTTTGAAGAACAATCTGCAGCACTGATTTTTAAACAGTGGTACTTTTACTTAAACTGTTTAAACTTTTACCGGTATGTAAACACCTTTCCAGTGGTATATAGCAGCAGACATTATCAACTGCAGGCTCTCCTTTACCACTCCATACTTGTCCCGTTTTACACATCCATATTCCTTTTCTGCTAAGGTTTGTTATACAGTATCAATGATATTACGGCTCATTTGGGCACACTACTCTCCCTGTCTTGAAAAAGTGGTACTTAAGCTAAAAAGGCTGAAAAACATTACTCAAAAACTTATCGTCCATAGCCAAGAGTCACAGTTTCTTTAATAAATACAGACCTCAGCTGATTTCTTTCACTGTCAGTCTATGTACAAAAAGGAAACTCCCATCCGGCTCATGTAACATGACATAGTACCAGCCTAGTGCTGTAAAAGTATTGAATGTACGTGTACAGAAGAATTGTTAAGACCCGTCATCATGCATTTTGCAGAGGGAGGTCCTTCTTCACCGGCTCCCTTTAACTTTTTTTTTAGGAAAGAACTTAGCTAAAGGGTTTCATACTAATTCAAATAGGAGATAGAGCACAGTCATCCACATATGGAGACTTAGTAACTGTAGATTCGGAACTAATGCAAAAACAAACTTTTTATGCTGCGTGGTTAATGCTTGGAACAGTGTACTGGAGCCATGCGGTTATATCCAACATGCTGGGATTCTTCAAAAATCAGTTAGATGTTGTCTTTGGATTATAAAAGACAGGTCTGATGGGCCAAAGAGTTCCTGCTCTGAACTCCTGCTTAGTTTGTTATTTGTGTCTTCTGGTCCTGGTTGGCTGCCGCTAAGCTGAAAGTAACTGGGTTCAGATTTTCTCTCCCTTAATCAAATTTTACTGAAGTCCTGTTTATCCTTCGTTAAGTGCCTTACAGCAAAGCAGTATCCTTGTTGTTTGGTGGTAACCAGAATTGACCTTGAATTCTCTGTAATGAATGGTTTTAGCGTTACATTTCCTAATATACCGTACATACCACACATTTGACTACACATTTACTGCCTCACACTGAAGCCAGTTCACTCATTGTTTGTTGTTGTCCAATGCCACGCCAGTGATTTTTATGCACATTTGTTTCAGTAACTCATGCCGTATTTTCTATTCTTTTTGTATTTTTCATTTTGTACCCGATCAATTTGGAATCACCAAGGATTTTTTTAATGGCCAGACTCACAGCAACAATGCTGCATAGGCAGAAGAAGGATGGGCAGCGGAGATCCTCTGATGTTCCCTCCTGTTGAGCTGTTCATCTTGTGATTATACTGAAACCTCCAGTAGAGAACTACAGGAGAAGTGCTTTCCTCTCCAGTGTCATTTCAAAACTGCACATACTCTGGAGGCCATAAGGTTCATTGTTTTGCTGAAAGAGCTCTGTCTTTCTAATACCTACAATACACTTGGTGCTTAGTGGAGCTCTATCAATTTGTGTACTGTCTTGATAATATATAAGAAAAGAAACACAATGTTTCAACTGTGAAGCCTTCTCTACGTGTCACCTGAAGATGTAGCTACCTACTTGAACTAATATGTCATATATTCTTACTATAAACATCATCTATGCTTGTGTTGAATAAATCTTTTGTGACCAAAAGTTTCACTATAAACTAAGTAAGATCTGCTACCCAAAGTAAATATAACCTTTTTACAAAATCTTGACATAGAGCACAAATAACCTAACCTCTTTCTTTTTTAGTGATCATACTTAACTATGTTTCCAAAATCATGAAGCAGCATTTCACTAACTATAGCAGACATAAATTACATTCTTAAAGAACTAATTCATTCTCCTTCTGGAACATATTTTCATAATTTATTTCTAGGTTTTGCATCCAAGTCAACTTATGTCATTGGAATTGTATCCATTCTGGCTAATGCCTGCTGGTGCTGAGAACAGTACTTGTCATTTTCAGCAGGACACAGAAGCTGTGTTATTCTAGGTATTTACAAAGAAAAACATTAATATGAAAGCTAAAACTCTTGGCAGACTCTAGCTCTCATGTCAGCCTTATAAATTAAATGTAATAAATTTCCATTGAACACTTTATAATTTTAGTTGATGCTTACCGTTTCATCTTTTCATACCTTGAGAGAATTTTAAACAATGTCGGTGGCTGTGCTCTGTGATAGGATTAGGTGCATCTGTACATTCAGAACCTTGGATCCTCATTAACTTTGAATTACTGTTGTAATTATGCTGTTCTGTGAGAATTACCTGGTTGATATGTACAAGGGAAGGAAATAACATAAGCTTCTGTAATGATATATTGTATCATATCTAGATATTGGAAATAGTCATATACAGTATATATTTTACTTTCTTTCATAGGTATTAAGGCTTGAATTTTGATGCCAAAAGAGAAGCATTAAAATGGATCACACTCTGAATCCTGAGACAGCTTACTTCCTGACACGAACAGCACGTAAAAGCTATCCTTTCCAAGCCTGGAAAACTGCTTAGGGACACATAAATAACAATAAAAAAATCAGCAAGGCCTGAGATCCCTTAATTACATATCACAAAACACTAACACACGAGTGGATGAATTTTTAGATTTGTCCTCAACCCATTCAAAAAGACCATTCAGCCCAGTGGAGAGATATATTAAGATATACAGTATCGAAGACAATCAGCACCGAAGCATGTCAGTCATAATTGAATATTTTTAACAACTTGACAAATGATTGGTGCTGTTGTTTATATTTCTTCCAGCTAAGTGGGTGTAAGCCAAAACCATCTGGACAGCCATCAGAATTCCCTCAAGTTCATAAAAAAGTATGTTGTCTGAATATGATGGAAAAAAATCTCATTTCCGAATGGATGAATGGCAAAAAAGGACAAATTTCTCATCAACTTTAAAAAGAAGATTTGCCTATTCTCCTTGAGGCATGGATTGATTAAATCATAACCATTTTAGATTGTTTAGATTGTTTCTCTTCCTGTGCCCTATTTATTTGTCCTCTTACCCATTTAATTATGCTGTATAACAATGATGTTTTACTAGGGATTTGTCACCACATTATTATATACAGTAGCTTTAGCTTCTGCTAAGTGTTGGTAGGTAGTTCCATATTTGAGCCACAGTGTCCAGAGATCATCCTGGTTTAAGTGAACAAGAGCACATGACTCTCCCCCTGGAAGGGAAATCAATCCATTATAGAGCCTGTCCCCAGCAAACGCAGGTCCCTATTCATAGAGCTGGGTGGACTGCAGCAGTTGGGGTCAAGTACATTGCTGAAGATACAACAACAACGTGTAAAGCAGGGACTTGAACCCACAACCCACAAGTCAGACATTTATCCACTATGCTATGCTGCCCCCTTCTGCTTTGTGAGCAGGGTTGTGAATATTGATAAAATTGCATTACAGTAGCCTCCAGATATAGTACATTCATACCTCTGATAAGATAGGAAAAAAATATCTGAAAACAGAATACATTGCAGATTGGATACTGGATATTGCTTAAAATAATGTTCATATGTTTTTGTAACTGTATCAGCATTGCACTGAGAAAAGTCAAATTAATCATGAATAAGTAATTGAATTCCAAAAAACAAGGGAGTCACATTTATTCACATCTCTAAGTGCTCTTAGAAATAAAATTCAACAATGTCAGTTTTACAATTACTTTCTGCTCCTTGTAAGTGCAATTGTAGTCTCCAGAACTATATAGAGCCCTCCAAAGGTTTCCTATTAACTTGTGCAGGAGGTAATACACAAAAAACATTCAGTGTTACCATGCATCATCATGCTTAATGTCAGAGACAAAGACAGCAAGCAAAAGGTCATTGAGTTCCACAAGGAATGGGTATAAAATGATCCACAAAAGCACTACTTTCAACTGTAGTGTCCATTTGAAATGTAAAGCAAATGATACAGTGGCCACCCTGCTAGGAATAGGATGCAAGTGTATATTGCCACCACAGGCTGTAACTAATGTAGTTTGGAAGGCAAACACAAATGCAAAGGCAACAGTTGATTTCAATACACACCTGCATCTTCAGGCAAGAAAGTGTTGAAATCTACCATCTGCAGTCACCTGCATGAATCTGGTATTCATATCTGGGTTGCAATGAAGAAACTTGTTCTGAGGGCCAATTACTGAAGGAGACAACTCGAAGCTACCAAACGTAACTTTGACAACCAAAACAATATCTTATGTTCATCAGCAGGTATAAAAAATGAAGCTCATGTTGATAGAAACATCATGCCCAATGTGAAATGCTGTGTGGGGTTGGGTTATTATGTACAGTATATATGGATCCCGGAGCCCTTATTAAGATACAGTAGGAGGAATTTTGCCCAAAAGCCTGGTTCCCCATGCCAAGAAGCTCACGCAGAGCTGGAAATGGACATTCCAGGCAATGACTTAAAGGACACATCCAAGATGAAAAAAATGGTTTGTTGCACACAGAATAAATGTTTTTGATTGTCTATCTCAATCTCAAGCCCTCTATCCAGTTTAATTCAAGAATGGTTCAAATTCAAGAATACACTTGACAAATGGGTTTGAAGGACCTAAAGAAATTCTGCCTGAAGGAATGACAAAGATCCCCCCCCCCCCCCACAAAGTGAAAGAACCCTACAGCATACTACAAGAGGTGTCTTGTCAGTGTAATCCATGCCAGAGGAAGATTTACAAAATACTAACTACAGAGGCGTAAATAATTCAACCTTGCGTTTTGAATTCAATTGTTTATGATAAATAAGAGTTTTCTCTTATATGTAATAAATATTACAATATAAGATTGTAACACTGATGCGCACAAATCTTGGGGGCTCTCTATGTAATGTTTGTTTATTATATACATGTTCCTAGTGTACCCACATAAACAGCTCACACATAAAAGATTGCGTATATAGAGAGATGTCAAAGTTAGAAATTGGTCTAAATGGGTAATAGAGATAATTAAACCTAAGGCTTCGTTCTTTAAAAAAAATCAGTTCTACCAGATACAGTACTCCATGTATGTGCTAGCATAAATTAGGAGCAGGTGTGTGATACATCCTGTTATTTTTATTTTTTTTCCCTGAGAACAAACAATATTGTCTTTCATTCTTGAATTTCTTCAAGGATTATGCCTACAGGGGAGGGAGATCCTTTCATCCCATTCACACAATAAACCTTTCGCTGGTTATCATTTGTGAAGCTGTGATGGTGGAAACATTTCCTTCAAGTCTATCTGCACTTCAGTGGCTGGCAAGTCTAAGCCTTAGGGATTAGTGAATCAGTTATCTGCAGGAATGTGCTGTGGGACATTTTGCTGACAAACTCCTACCAACAGCTGGCCTTTCAGGCAGGTGCACAGGAGTTCCAGGAAAAAAAAAAGTCATCAATGCTGAGCAAAATAGTTAAAATTGTTATAAACCTTCTTGTCTGCTGAAGAGCTTACAGGCAGGAAACATGGTGAGATGTAATATTTGGAATTTCACTTTTTTCAAATTTGATGTAATAATCTGAAAAATAGGTTATAAGCACATTTCTTTTAAAAAGTGAAAATAAATGGAGGTATGCTGTCAATCTAGATTGTGTTGACAGCCAAGACAAGAAGATCATTACTGGCAGATGGCTGCTCTCGATACATATGGAATTCATTTACTTAAACATTGTTAAAAATGCAGAAGTCATTTCTTTGGGGTTGGAGCAGCTGTGATCTATTTTGTCCAAAGGGTACAAGCACTGCATAATGCTTATGTGCTTTTTGCATGTTATGATCCCTGCAACAGAATAACTAGAAGGTGCCTACTTTGTTTCTGTTCCTTTCCTCATCAATTACATCAGTTACCCTGTAAGATAGGTGCCTTGTCATACTCTTAAGTGTCCCATTAAACTGGCTTAATAATATATACATGAAATAGTGATCAAATTGTTAACTCTTATCAACTTATCACTGCAACAAATTCATAAACTTATTATCAGAAAAATGAGAATCTTTTTCCTAACAGGTGCATCTTCCTGAACAGAGATGACATGGGTACAGCCATTATGCTGATTAATATCAACAAGGCTGAACAGTACAGTCTACTGGGAAACTCCTAGGCTGATGGAATGTGTGACCACTGTCGGAAACAATGCATGCTGTACATTTGCGACGCGTGTTTTTCAGTATGTTGCAGATTCTTTTCTGTGCCATTCTTTACCATTCCTGTTGTGCAGCCTGGAGAAGCATGTGCCCGTTCAGCAGTCTTTGCGCCCAAGGTGCCACATGCTGCCTCTGCTCATCCCTCAGATGTTTAATGGAGCTCAAGACAGCTAATAGTGAGAGTAGGGCATCCACAATATACATATCACATTCTCACTTTGAAAGAAAGCCACTGTTAAAGCAGCAGGAAGATGGGTGTTGTCCTGATGCAATGTTGTAGTCACTATGATCCCACAGGAAAGCAACACATTAGGTTCCAGGAATCGATCAACGTAGTACTATCCAGACAGGTTGCCATCAAGCTGTAGTTCTCAACACTACTAAAGCCAGATTGTCATATTTAGACCTCCCCATCTATCTTGGCAAGATGTCATGACTCATGGTCTCCCAGATCATGGTATAATGTTGAAAGATTGTGTTTAGCTGTAACGTTTTGCCAGATCAGAAATTGCTGGCTGTGAACACCTTAGGCGGTGAGGAACAGTGCACAGACTTATTCCAGTTTCCAACATATGAATGGCATGAAGGAGTTGTTCACTTGAATAGCAGGACATTTTACTTCCTATGTTTTTCTTTCTTGATTTTCAGCAGGTTTGACATTCAACAGGTTAAATCACCATATGTCCTGCACCCCATCACAAATGACATCACTCATCACTAATTCTCACTAATGAGATGATGTAGTGCTCATGCAAGTCAAAGTTATTTGAGTATATCATTTTTGTAAAAACATACTACACAGAGTGACAAATTCATTCTGATGTTCACCATTTACATATACAGTATGTACTGTGTACTTTGTGTACATCGCATTGCATATATTTGTTTCTATATCAGCTATAAATTAATGATAGTAAAGTTTAGGAGATAATCTGCATCAGTTCTGTATAAATATGGCTTGCTTCTTGCGTAAATGAAAGTGATCAAAGAAAGGCAACATAGAAAGATTCTAGCAAATTTCCTTCTGTGAGCCCTGTATAAGTCCTGATTTTGTTGATGTTCTGAAAATTAGATACAATAAATGTAAACACTTTTATCACCACAGATACTGTATGTAATCAACTGCCATGCCACTTTACACTATGACTCATGAGCATGACAGGGTGACCAAAACAGTGGAATACAGAACAGTCATGTAATACAGTGTGATGAGATGAGTAATTTTAGTGAGTAGGTACGGTATAGAGATAAGTAAACTGAGGATGACAATAACTTCGTATTCTAACTTATAATCTAATTATAATGCCTTAGCTCTAGACACATGGAAGAATACACAAAATAATGTTTAAACAAAGATGAACAATGATGAAGGTCACCCTAACAACAGTCTTACTCCAATAATACCAAACCCATGCAGGAGCACCTTCTTTCATTTGTCTCCTGGGTCTGCAGCAAAATAGAGGAGAAGTCTTGTGAGAACTGAGTGCCAAACCTGCTGACACATGAGAAAAAGTATTTATTTTAATAAAGAAGCACAATTAGCTCTATCTTCTCTGTCAGCACCCACACAACTACCCAGCCCCAGTGTCTCAGAGTGCCAGATCACCAGAACTGAGCTCATGCTCGCCACAGTTAATTCTGGTGTGGAGTCAGATTTTCTAGATTATGTCTTATGAGCTGCAAGTACATAAAAGCCTAAGAGACGTCTAAGACCAGGTTATGTTATTCTATGAATACAAACAATAACCAGTTGAACCTGGCCATTTGAGAGTCATCAGAAATTTTTCTATTTTCCTACACATCGCAATATAAAAATGCTGTTTCCCCATGTGACCTTATTTTTTACCTCATAACCTTTAAAAATATATTGTATCTCCTTTGATGGTTTCCAAATAGCCCGGGGTTCTCTGCATGCGTACCTCTGTGTTCCAAGGTGTCTGATACACCGAGACAGTGATACATGATACAGCCAATTTACCATTTAGAGGGACTTGCCATCTCATGCTTTTATAGATGAATAAAATGTCTGGCTGCTTAGCTCTTGAATATGTTGAACAATAAGATTCTTTTTTACAATATAATTGAGAGGATTTCTTAGATGATGAGTTATATGTAAGGTGATTCATAAATCATGCAATATTGTAGGGGGCATTATGAAAATTGTGGGGTACGTGGAGAATCGTACACTTTAAAGACCTGCTGGGCCTCCAGAGGGACAATCTTTACTTTGAAAAAAAGAAGCCAAAACAACAGAACACTGGTAAAGTATTAAAATTACTATAAGTCATGGTGGTTACTACTTTGCAATACGCATTTGTTCTGTCATTGTATATATGTGCATCTTCCCACTACAGTGCTATAATGTCAGTGGAAATGTGGACCTTGTCTAGTTGTGCATTGTACTGGCAATTCATTAGATGCATACAATATATTCCAACATGTTCATTCAGACACAATTTGTATTTATGTTCTGGACAATATTGTATCATTAATTACAAAGCTAGTTAACTTTTTCTGCTACACTTAAAATAAACCATTAAAAATTAAGCATCCATGAGTTTTACATAGCACCAAAAAACTGCTGTAGAAAGCTTTCACAGTAACACTGAACAAGTAGATAAAATATAAAACTATTCCATTTACATATATGAAAAATTAAATCTATTTCAGATGTATAAAACAGAGAAAATGATCACTTAAAATTTAATGGGTGTTGTTGTAGAACCCATGCGACAATATAATATCGCTATTGGCTGAACAATTTGTAAATAGTACGGACTCCAGTTTCAAAGCTTAAAATTTTGATGTAATAATTATTCCTTTGTCTGACTTTTTGTTCTGATACAGATCTATGAACATCAAATGAAACGATCATCACAATAGGATTTTTTATCATTGTAAAGTTGATTATTATGTTAGTAGAAATAAAGGATAGCTGAAGGGAGATTTCTTTGCAACACACAAGCAAGGAGAAAATGAACTCAAAAGCTCTGGAATACAAGTGTGTCCTGTTTTGAGCCACAATGTATCAAGTTTGGATACCTGCATCTAATATGTATGATTTTTTTTTCTAAAAAGAATTACTTAGTGTTTGTTTTTACAAATGCATTTTAGATATCCTGTATATGTGGTTTATGGAACTTTTATGGTCAAACATTTTTGCAATGCATATACAAAGAAGTCTTTTAGGCCTTCAGGAGGTATATAGGTATGCATGCAATCTTCTATATACTGCCATAAGTCCTTTGACAAAGAACCATGTCAGCTCTTTTTCTGCAGCAGTTAGGCATTGAGCAATGGTCATTAGGTTCTTAGAATGATGATAGGATTAGCTGCCATAATGGATCTATGATTACGCTGCAGAATTAATCCTTTAATGAAATTCTCTTTCACCACTGAGACAATGCTCTAAAGACTGATTTTCCCATCTAAAAACCAATCTCTGATATATAGGCTTATATATAATCATCTACTATGAGATCTAGGAAAGGTGGAAATTAAGCCAACGTGTTTTTTAGTAAAAATATTGGGACAATTAATCTTTAAATGTTTATGTGCATTCAGGATGTAGGTCACATGTAGCCTTATGAACATTCTTCACAGAAAAATGCTGAAGGCCAGTGACATACAGACAATTCTATTTCAATTCTATTTTCTCTACTCAAGTTAATATAACGGTTTCTGTTAAAAGCATTACATAAAAGAAAGGTTGTGATTACAAAAACATATTAAGATTAAATCTGAACAGAAACACTTTGGTCTTGGTTTTGGGGTGCCAGTTGGCATGGATGTTTTATGCTTTTAACTTCTGAAACTGTTCTGATGCTTTGCAGGATTCGTTTTTAACAGTTAAACTGTTTGACAACAAAACAACCAGAAGTCCATAAGAAGTCACTTGGTATAATTATAGAAAGATCGCCACAGTTGTGAAATGTTATTGTGGTTAATATTTATCATAGGATTTTACACACTATTACTTTGGTTTTAGTATAGATTTTCAATGATTTCCTATGATTTTAATACATCTTCAGCTGTATTCACATGTGTTCACCATGTGCTACACAGGGCTATACAAATACAACGGTACACTACAGTAAAAATGCTTTACAAAATGTATATATTTCATGGAATTCCCAGTCCAGTAAAGTACAGGGAAACCGCTGTTAATATATGAAAAGGTCAATGGTCAACATCTTATTTTTTCATTTCCCACAGTTACCTTTCATAGGAGCAAAAGACTGAGCAGGCAGGTGAAAGCACAAGGGCACACAAACAGATAATGAGAGTATTCTTATGGCTCTAAATCCTACAGTTACTCACAAAGAGAGAACCTTTATATATCAACATCATGAAATTGCATTATTTTCCAGTTTTCATTTGGACTTACACTGTAAAATAAAACTTTAAATAATCATTTACACAAAAATGATTTAAACCTAATTTGCATTACACTTATACTACAATCTTAAGATAAATGTAATAAATAATTTCATATCCAGGAGAAAAATAAAAAATACAAAACTAAACTACCTTAGTAACCCAGTAATATATCTGTGTATATTTGTCCATTAAGCTATTACTTGGCCCTGACATAAGGCCTACTGAGGCTTACTACAAGCTTTCTGACTAGTAGGTAAAAATCAAATAAGATTTTTCTTTATATTTACAGTATTATCCACTGACACAATGACTGTTAACATGAAATCATTATAAAACTCTTACTTTGGTGTAACTCAACAACAGGTTTTAAAATAATTGTAAATAATGGCTTTTTCAAAATTACCCCAACAGCAAGGAAATAAAAAGTAACATTATTCAAAATTAGTCATATTCAGTACAGCTAATGAGTCTAAAAAGACTCCTTTACCACGTCATCTGTGAGCATGAGGTTAACCAGGAAATGTTATTTAGAACCATAATTGTGTTTCAAAGGCATTCCGGTGGACGGGAAAAGAATTTTAAAAAGCAAATTTGTGAGTCAAGCATGATTTACCTGCATTGTTAGACTATTCAGACTTCATAACATAATGGCTGCAAACACAAAAGAATTCTGTTAAGATCAAATGAATAACATTTAAATATTTAAGACATTTCTTCTAATGGGGAACACACTTGGATAACAAATAATGCTAATTATATGGTTATAACTAATAACCCCTAAAGCATATGAATACTTATTCTATCGACTATTTAAATTTGAATTTAAAATTAAATTTCTTATGGATTGTGTACTGTGAGCTGTGGAATGGAAAAGGGATCACTCATAGTTACAGAGACATTTTGAAGAGCTGCATCAGGTCCAGTTTTATTAAAGGTTTCTGTAATTACTTGATCACTATTTCATATGCCTGAAAAAATCCGGAAACATTCTCATAAACTATTAAATAATGTTTATGTAAATACAAATGCCTAATGGTGTTCATGCAAAGTGACTTCTGTTGACAAAACACTCTTTTATTTGAAGATCACTGCAGAAACATTTAGATGAATCATAAAGGCATGCCTTTAGACCACCATGCAGTACTTTGTTTCTTGGTTATCTTGGGATTGGTACATTAATTAAAGAAAGCAATATCTAGACTTTCAAACACAGCTATCAGCTGTTTAATCTGATTATTTTACTATCCTAAAATATTAATATAGGAGGGCAGAGGTAGGTAAAGGTACAAAGGTAGGTACATACAAAAGGTACATAGGCTTTGATAAGCAGGTTCAAATTTAGTTTATTAATAAAAGGGTAATGGTTAAATATTTGTCTATAATTAACTTAAAGGAGCAGAGCCAATATTATTCATATTCACACCTGTATCATGACTGTATAATGTCCCACTCTACATTTGTAACATATGTAAGATACAATTTGCACTTAAAATTGAAGTACAAGTCACATGATTAAGATTGATTTTAAAGACATGACATCAAAATTACAGAGAGCCCCTATTCCCATGGGAAGAAAAGAGTTTGCTTTGTGTGAAGGCTCCCACAATACAATATGAAAATGCTATACGGAATGAAACAGACGACAAGGAAACAGAGCATCTTACTTTAAAGTCATTATTATATTTTTCATTTGTACCCTTGTGACAGAAAGTAAGTTCAGAAAAATGTAAAACTGCATAAACAAATTACTAATGGGAATTTCATTTTCTAAACCCAAAGACTAATTTCAGTTGTATTTTATGTGCATTTCCATCATCAGCCTAATGAGTTCTGCAAATGTTCTAACCACAGAAAAGATTCAGAAAGCAGACAGTTGCAATCAAACTGCTGTAGTGGCTGCTGAAGATGCTATTATATTTATGCAGCCCATGTAATGTGATCACAATTCCATTAATCTGAAGATTGAGAAGGCGTAAGATTCTCAAATTGACCTACTCTCCATTTTGCAATGATTGTTCATCCATTTATCACCAGGATGATCCTCCAGTGACATGTAAGGCTTGCAAACTCCTTTTTTGTGGTTGATGTTGCTAAATTCCCAAAGATTTTTGTTGCCAGATCGGTATGATATTTTTGGATTACTCCTTTGCCACACAACTAGATTTTTTACATTCCAGCTGCTGTGAATGAACCCTCAGCAAAACAGACAGGCTGTGATCTGTCCAGAAAGGTTACAGATGGTGAGGTATTAGTCACATTGTTCAAAAAGAGGAGACTTCAGCAACTGTAATCCTGGGTGAAAGACCATGAAAAGATTTATTGTTGTCCCCACTCCTTGGATAACGTTAGAAGCAAGATTATATGTGTATTTTCTGTCATGAGTTGCTTAAATGGAATTAGTTTTGAATTTCTTTCTTAGAGTGCTTATCTAGTACAGACCTGCCATGTATGCAGCATATGTTTCATGTCTCCTTGAACCTGAAAGATGGGATTTACAAATAACTTGCAATAGAGTAAAAGCTATTGTCTCATTTACCACTCAATGGTGCGATAAAATGAGACTCTTTTGCCTTCAGTTTTTCAGTGAACTTAGCAAAACAATAAAATATAAAAATTCAGGACAGAGTACGTTGCATGTGTGTGAAGAGAGGCATAGATTGTTCATATAAAAGTCTATCTTTGTCTTTGTATCTGTTTCTTAATTGATAGTTTTCTAGCATAAAGGGTCAGGTTTTCAAACAGTTCTATGTGGTGAGGTAAGAAATTAATATACTAATATACACAATATATACACAAAGAATCACACAGAAGATTTTCTTCATTTAAATGAGAGTGTCATGTCACTCAGTTGTTGTTTCCTATCTCGGGCCGAAATGTGGTTTTAAAAAAATGACAAAAAAAACAAAAATGTGCAACCCACCAATATAAAATGGAATCTAAATTGCAGTGCACTCATTGGTGTTTCAGTCTCAACAGAGTCAATGTTTTTAAATGAAGCAAGACAGCTTCACATAGAATGTAAATGAGAATGCTGTGCAGCTGGTGGGCTTATGCAAAAGCCCGAACAATAGAAAAGTATCTTGGCAATGCGTTAGCATTTTTTTCACCACATCCTGAAAAATAAGAATGTGTGACAAACAGGCTGAAGCTGCAGATTGAAGTGTTAGACAGCGATCCATCTCTGTTCTGTGTTAATTAAGTTGTGCGAGCTGAGCACATCAAAATAAACTATGGTCAAGATTTCACAGGTGTGCAGGTATAATGTATCCCAATTACATGAGTGATGCAGGAAATTCAACAGCTACTTAACACACAACTATCAAATCTCTGCTTTACTGATTTACTGATTTAGCTATAAAGTGTACAGTGATCTCCAAAAATACCGGGGAAGTGAAGTCTTAACTCTGCTTTCACTATGAACTGTAATAAAAATAGTTTCTCAAGAAAAGATACAACAGAGAAGTACAACTCATAAGTATCTTATCTTTAATAAAGCAAATTCAGTTCTATCTTCTTGAGTGAATCAAACAAATTCATAGTTTTGAAACTCTTTATTTCGAAGTATTTAAAATATTGGGCCAATATGTTAGTTAGGGGTCATAAAAGAGAAGTGAAGATCCTATCAGCCTGTCTCACTTGGACTTGAATGTTTGTCCATCGTCAAAAGGAAAAACACAAAGAACCATATATAGATAAAGAACCTTCTGTCAAAGGAAATCGGGCAATTTTGAAGGTGAAAAAAGAAAAAACTAAATCAGAATCATAGCTCAGAAATTGGGCATAGCAAAAATCAACAATTTGGAATATGTTGAAGAAACCACAGGTATAATTACCAATCAGCCTGGTCCCTGTTGGCCAAGAAAAACATGTGCAGTTGATGACGGAAAAATGATCAGAGCTGTCAGGAAAAACCCTAAAACAACTGTCAGTGAAATCACCAACAACCTCGAGAGTGCAGGGGTGAAGGTATCAAAATCCACAGCTTGCAAAAGACTGAGACAGCAGAATTACAAAAGCTGTACCACAAGATGTAAACCTCTCAGCAGCACCAAGAAGAGAAAAGCCAGACTTCGAATTGGCTCTGAAGTACAAAGATGAGCCAGGAGAGTTTTGGAACAAAGTTTTATGGACAGATGAGACCAAGATAAACCTTTACTGAAGTGTTAATTTGTGGAGAAAGGTTAAAATGTGGAGAAGGAAAGGAACTCCAGATGCTTAAAAGAACACACCACATCATTTGTAAAGCATGGTAGGGGTAATATCATCGTCTTGACTTGAGTGGCTACCTTCAGAACTGAGTTTACAGAAACTGGTTTTGTTTATTTCCATACTTATTGGGTAGTGTTTTACAGTGAAGCATGATGATGACTCAAAATATATGGCCTAAGTAACCAAGACATTCATCAGGGAGAAAACATGGAAAATCTTCTTCATTTTAATCTGGTGAATTTCACATTAAACATGTTGGTAAAAAATCTGGAACTCGAGGAAAACAAATTTCTATTCAATAATTTGGTCAAATCCTAAATAATGCAATTTAATGATGAAGTTTATGTCGTGAAAGTTTATTTGGCACAATTTGTCTGGCTAAGGAAATGGCAACCTGACCATGTGGATAAGGCTAACATAATCCCAAAAGAGATTAAAGGAACCCCATTACACAGGATGAGAGTTCTTCAAGACAAAGTTTATAGAGTGCAAGGTTCTGGTTGATGGGGTCAGTTCAGATATGTGCAAGGTAGGTTTCACAGGACCACTAACCTGGCATTTGATGGTAGACACTGGGATTACATGATGGGCTGCTGACATTTTGACCAGGAAGGAGTAACATAAAAACTGCTGGAGCTGAGACTGGCTCTTTTGCATTGATGTGCAGGTGATTTAGGAACCAGTGGTGAGTAAGCAAAAGGGAGTAATAAGAACAAGGGACCCATAAGGCAGGTAGTGGAATGAAGCTTAAAGTACAGAATGTAAGTATGAATGGAGGATGGATTTTATTCTGGCTCCATTATGAGCCCCAAAATACAACAGTAAAAGTGATGGTCTTTTGAGGGTACTTGGGTGCTGGGTAGGCTTGAGAGGGTCTCCACCAGAGCCACAGGTGGATGAGCTTGGGGGATGGGGGCCATAAGTTGTGGCCACTGGAGGCAGTAAGGGCAGTGTACCTGAATACCCAGCCTACTGGGTAGAGTGAGTGTGACCGGGGAGGTGTGGAGACATCAGAAGGATACAGAGGAGAAGAGCAAGCATCTTAACGTGCCAGATGGGAAACCATTAAGCCTAACGAACTTCATATATATATATAAAAAAGTGTGCAATTTTATAAGCCCCAGCCTGTTTTCTTCCTGTGACTGGTTTCAACTGATACTTGAACCATGTGATGCTCATCCACCCACAGAAAAGACAGAAGGGTATTTTGAAATACAGCACTGGAAAATAGAAATCAAATTGTACGATTTGAAAGATTTGTTTATGAAAGACCTGCATCTCTGTTGTCATTTCTGTCAAGAAAACTCACATTTGGAACAATGTTGCATTTATTGAGTCTTTGCCAAGCACTGCAGCTTTTTATGTGCAGTGCATGTAAATATAAAGAACACACCTTTAGTTCGCTGTTGTAGTATAGTGCCCCTATATCACATTCTTGATCAGAAGATCAACTGTGCTGATAGAAAAGCAAAAAACTCGTTAAAAACGCGTCCATCTCTCAGAAGCTCATATATTAACAAGGTGAGAAATATCTCTTTATTAGGGTACTCTCTCATATCTGTCAACATAAATGTATTTCTCATAAAAATGGGAAAATACATAGTTATTGTTTGAATATATGTCTTCTGCTTTTGTGTGAAAGTGTAGATCAGCTTTTTAAAATGTAATAGTTGTCTTGAATTAAACCAGTTTTGGGATTTTTAATGTCTAAAAACTGAAACCACAAATTTCTTTTTGTACCTTTATTTTATGGGAATTTAGCAACAAAAAGGGGATCATTGTTCTCTTGGCTTTCAGTGAAATGGTAACTCTTGTGATTTGTGGGGCAGTTACAATTTTGCAGTAAAGCACCATTGCTGCCATTGGTGTTAACTCTGCTGTAAGGCAGGATGGATTTCACAGTGTGTCAAACAGATGAGGCTAAGCTTGTCAGGATAGTATGTGCATTCTCCCCATGCAGTCCTGATGCTGTCGTTTTACCCCCAGATTGATTATTTAAATGAGGATGAGTATATAAAAAAGTTGAAAAATTATACAAAGGCTTTTTCCACCATGGTTTTCACAGTAGTAAGGGTGGGGCTGAGGAATATACTGTAAAAGTTTTCTTCAGACATATACAGTACAGTCAGAACCATCAGACATTGTTCATATTGCAAGATCCATGGTGCTCAGTTTATGGAAGAGCTGCACTCAGTTATGACACTGCAAGCTCAGAAGAGCCTAACAAGCTGCCGTATTGATGCTATGCAGCTGAGAATAACCTGACTGACCTCTAGTAGCCAACTGCCACCGCTTAAGGAAATCTGGACACAGTCATCTAATGACATACTGTAGTTCAGGTCTAAAGTGGCCATGTCTGGGGTATAGTATTAATATGGTCATTAATCCTCCAGAAAAGTCTGGAATCTAAACTCACTCCCTTATCAGATGCAAAGATTTGGTTAGAATCTGAATACTGTGGATAAAAAATTTCCACACACAGTCTTTAAAGTTTAAAATGATTAAATGAAAGCATTAATGGCACTGGTAATCACCAAGGATTACATTTATATTCATAATGACACATATTCAATAGATGTATAGTTACAGATTAATGAGATTCTTCATATACAGTACTTCATATACTTAAACTCCAAGACGTTATGTTTTTATTCACTTTTTGCAATATTTTCAGATATTGATATTAGTTTGCTACATTATATGATCGCAAGCAATTAGCAAAGTAAATTTTAAGTGAAAAGTGCATCTTTGTTTAACAAAGAATACCACCAGTGTAATAACTCTAAGGAGACAGAACACAGTATGTCTAAATATCTGGAAGCTGTAAGGAATTACATTAGTATAAGAAAAAAATCACAATTTAAAGCATTTAAGAACTGTGTATTCCATTTGAGGGCCAGTTTCAGGTGTGGGTGGCTGAAAAACTAGTTAGCCTCCAATAAAGATACCAAACAGAGAGAGATCTGTTTGCACTGGCGTCTGTTGCACGAAGTGAAGTGTTACAAATGCGTTCTAATCCTACCAATGACGAAACAAAAACACCTGAGCTAGAGGTTGCACTGAAGGAAGTGTTATTAATGGTTCAGAAGATTTTTGTCAACTGTATGCAGTAAATTATTACTTCAGGCAGCTGTCAATAAGGACTTGTTGAGGCTGGCTCTACTATGGAAGGCTCATGGCAATCAGCATGTTTGCTTTTCTAATAGTGATTCTTTAGATGTATGAGCACTGGGTTGAGAAGTCTCAAAGGTGTGCTTTGCCCCACTTTTGATTGCACATTACATGGCAAGAACAAAATAAACACTTCAGAGAAAGACACCTTCAGATGCATTCGTCATTTTCAGCCTCCCGAAAAAAAAAAATTCATGTTGGCACTGGAACGCAATGCTGGCCCCCACACAAAATATGCTCTGCAAATACGATTTATTGCTCACAACCAAATTATGCTGTGGTTTCCTAAACAATCTAACCACTCTCTTGAAACGGAATTTCCATAAAGTCATTTTGACAAATAGTTGAAGGGTAAAATTCAAGGCTTTTAAATCCTATTCAATAAAGGTAGCTCCCTATGTTTCTTCAAAAATTATTTTTGCTGCCAAACAAGACGTTCATCGATAAGCCATAAAACAAAGCTGAACCGTTGCGACAATATTTAACCGTGCGTATTCCACCATTGCAGTTTTTTCCATATTATTTGGAAATTTAAGATAATTTTTGTATGGATTTCATATACCTTCAGAATAACATATTTTAGTTCATATTCAACGAAAAATAAAAAGAATAGCTACTGACCAATAGATAAGCAAAGTTTAATTATTGCTGTGCCACCTTGCTTGAACACAGCCCTTGTATTATGCTATTTTAATTAAATACATACAGTACATGTAAAAACAAAGCCACTGCATCCTTTATCTTTCACAGAATGTAACTTGCATATTAATAGCACCCATAAAAAAACAAAACATAATTCATTTTAAAGATATATGTGTTGAAATTCTTAACATTTTGGAACATTTTACTTGTAGTGGCACACAGGCCCCCATTCTAGTGGAATTTCTCTAAATTTTTACTATAGTATGATCAGTATGGTCCACATATTTTCCATCCTCAGAACTTGTGAGGCAAAATGTCTCCTAAAATGGATCCTATAATGGATTGTATTTCAAAATGCATGGGCAATTTTCTGCCATTTCATGTCAAGATTGATTGACTTTAAGCATTTTAAACCATGTATGGAAACTGTTTCTTTAATTATTAAGCTAACATTTGCCTTGCAAATATACAAGATGTTAACCTACAAATCTGCTCTGTGTGGAATGTTTTGTTTAGTTCTTGATACTTATTCAGGTTTACACAGAAAATATTTAGATTGTGGCATTTGGATGAAACGTAACCTTTAAGTGTGTCAGTAAGAGTGTAGTGCTACCAGGAACTCTGTAGAAAAGAAAGCCTTGTACACTACCAGGCTAAGAGCTGATTATATTACAGGGGTTTTGCTGAAGCTGTCACATTGCCTTTGGGTGCAATTATTGACAGAATTCAGAGTAAATGCTTTAGTTATGGGTCAGCTAGCAAAAAGTCAGTTTTAGGTGTAGAAACTACATACAGTACTAGTCTCCCTTTTCCCCACCTGTAGCTATCTTAAAGGACACTTTCTGTTTGAAAGGCCGATAACAATGGTTATTTAGTGACTTTGGAAAATGAATGCTGGAACAAAACACGCTTTTGTAAAAATAGAAAAGGTTTGGTTGGGAGAGTTAATTTTACTTTGATGTCAGAAAATGGGGGGAACTATGGTTAGTGAAAGAGACACATCTGTTCTTAAAAAGAAGGCTGAATAAAATATATTTGACTACATATCACCCAGAGGTTTATTCATGAGTAAAACATGGTCTGCAATAGAACACAAAATGTCCCTCACTTTTTAGTGGCATGTACGTTTTATCAACATTATGAATAGATGAACAAACAACATCTTATTTTATTAAAATATTAATCATTTCCTTACCAAGCTATTGTATGTCAAAGCAAACTGAACTAATCTTATCTGACTGAATGTATTGTAACATCTGCAAAAATCCATATAGATTCTACAGCATCTAATATTCTTCTCCGGTTGCTTCTACTGAATCTAACTAATTGTTAGTAAAAAATAATTTTAAAGGTAATGGTAAATTCTACAGAATGCAGAAGTGTTTAACAAACCTAGAGACTCCTACAGGCCAAACTCATCAATCACATTTAGCACTGAATCATGGGACAGCTGGCTGGCTGTGCAGACTGACGTTTGTTGGCCATGGCTATAAAAATTCCAGCCTATTTCATTTGAAAAGATTACTTCCAAAGCAGAGTATATAGTCGCACAAAAAAGCACTTGTTTAGTTTGTGAGTGGTTATTAAACTTTTTTTTAATTTTGTCTTTTGTCATTCCAGATATTAATCTTTAATGAACAAGACTTTTACACTTTATTTGTAATCCAGTCCTCTTGTAGTTTCCAGGCATCTGTGTGCTGCTTTAATGAGCATGTTGGTTATGATAAAGGATTGGGAAATATTATATTTTGCTGTTGTAAAAGCCAGTTGATACTGTCCAAGTATTTAAGTTTGTTGTGTTCTCTGAAAATTATTGTTTGTACCAATAAACTTTTTAAAAATAAAACATGCATTGTTGTAAACAAAGATCATTTCTCTCCATCTAGTTTAGGAGTCATCAACTTTCTTACTGGACAGTAAAAATCTTGCTGGTTATCTGCAAGGTTCTAAATGGTTGATAATTAACTTGTACTAATTAAGAAGATTAGCTGTCAAATGTATTTATGTATAGTGCAGCTGGAATTAAAATAAAAGACTATGTAAGATCTGTAAGATCGGGGTTAGATAAAGAGACTGGACTCAGGTAACCCTGAGGTTAATATTCATTTGAGATTTAAATGCATTTATACAGTATTTATATGCATGTAATTTTGATTTAGAAAACTTAGAACATTTATGTTTTTTGATATTGAAAATATCATCTTGGTCACCATTTTTCCATTACAGACAAAAAGAAAGAGTATTTCTCATTTGTGTCTCTGTGTTACAGTACATTCTCTCTTTTGCTCCCTAATGTGATTGAAAGCTTCTATGTTTCTCTATGGCACTAAAAAATCTTCATGCAAGAAATTCAGTCTGGTTTTGATCCTGTGAAAACAAGCCCAGATATGCATCTTCTGTATAAGAGTATGTGGGGTTTAGGACAAGCTGTCTGGAAGATAATTTAATGGTGTAAAATAACCTGCTCTACTGCTGGTTAGTTATGGCTTTAAATATTTTGTGACATTTGGCCCAGAGTGCAGCAGGCTTAAGAATGGTATTTCATGCATAGCTTTCTTCTTCAAGAGACTATTCAAATGAACATAAAGTTATCCAATTTCCTCTGATGAGGATACCTGAAAGGTGAATCTTTACACCTGTCTTTTAGAAAAATGATGGGAAATGTACATATAAGTATAATGTAAAGTATGTGCAAGTGATATTTCTCTCCTTGATGTTACTGGTATTCAATAATTTTATAAACTGTGATTTTTTAAAAAACAAAGTGACATTCAGTCAGTCTGAACTCTTGCCCAACATTCCTGGAATGTGTTCATCACCTTTTTAGAAGAGTACTCTAACTTTTAATGGTTTTGTGTCAAGTCAGACAGTTTAAATTTTTGTAACTGTTATGCCCTCAAATCAACGTAGAGGCATTTCTACAATTCAGATGATAATGAAGAGAACTCGGTAAAAGGCTGAGTAAATTTATTAATGTTTTCCAATTGTAACAGAAAAGCTGCACTAGCAATGACATTTTAAAATAGCCTGTTTAAAATGTGGATTGTGTTTTTAAGTCTAGAATCATGATTTTTAAAAACTGTGTTTGAAATTGTGAAAATCACAGGAAAACTAGTTACTGATTTTAATTCAATCAGCCAATTAATCATGTAAATAATTAGTAAATTTGTAAAGCTTACTCTGCATTTATTGAATATTGGTTTATTAACTGTCAACTAGGAGGAATGGTGCTGCACGTTAGTCCACCTATTAAGTTTATATGAATGTGTGCGAGTTTGAGGATATGATTACTGTACTTTTGGATACGTTCCATTAATTCACTGCAAATGAGACTTTTAAATGTCATAAAATACAATCCTTTGATTTATATAGTAAAAGTATTTTTTGTGTTTCTTTTAATTACAGCTTGGTGACTATCTATGTCCATGACATAAAATTCATAAAAACATGTTGCTCGTTTCAGTATCTACCTTCTTCTTTCTTGAAACAATGCAACTCTTTATTGGGAAAGAATATTAAACCTCCTATAATAGCACCTCTGTTATTCACACTTTCAGTGAAAATGCAGTTGTATAAATTGACATTTTTCGTAACGTCAGGTGCCAAGATTTTATTGTTAAATTTCTTATACACTCTTTAAATGAAAAACAACAAAGTTCAAGTACAAATATTTATAGCTTAAATATAGGCTTTTAGAGAAAGAGAGTTTTAGTGTGTAGGTTTTCCAAATGTTCTTATCACTACATTAATTGTATTTTTGATGAGTTTACATATCCCATTGAAACTTTAAGTTTATTGGCTATTACATTGCTTACAATACTCTTAAATAAAGTTAAAATTAATCCTGAAAGGTGAGCTTTTTATAGTAAACTCTGATATAAGTGTGACTGTACGTGTGTTTTGATGTTTTCTTTTTCTTTCTGCTTTACCTTAATTTCATTATTCATTTCTTTCAATTTAATTGTTATTCTCTTACAAAAAACAATGTTTCTACTGTGGGCACCTTGTAATATTTAATAAAAATTGAGAAAAAAAGACCCTTAAATTGCTTTAGACTTCTCTTGACCCCAATTAAAAAATTAAACACCTTTCTCGGGTTGTTAGTTCAAGATCCAAAGCCGCTAATCTGCTATGGGGATTCTTGTTCCTTTTCCAAACTAAACTGGAGTCCCCATGACTGATAAAAGTTGCTAACACCACCACGACCCTTGAACGAGAAGCACCTGCATGGTACAGTATTGTCAAAAGACCAAATATCTTTTAGGATCACTTTATCAGCATGGGAGGGTCATGAAAGATGCCTCACTGGCTGCTCCTCGAGACCTGAAGGAGCTCTTGTTTTTTCATCTGTGCTCTCAATTTCTTAGTCTGATCCCTTGATCAATTGGCTTGTTTTTTTTTCTTTTCGCAAGTTTTTAACAACTGAGGAGTTTAAGATAATTACAAAACCAGGAAGACTGTGGATCTCCTACTCAGGAGGACAGGGCCACCCACAGTGCAGCTTTTAAAGAGTTTTGCCAATTTACAGTGCTTCTCTTTACAAAACCTATTGTAATCCTGGAGAGAGGCCAGCAAGTTAGTATAGGACCTTTTCTTGTAGCACTTAAGAAGATGAACATTTACGCTCTAACCATTTTTAGGTGAAACACAAAGACACCTTTCCAACAGACTGGTATCCTTTCCAGTGTATTGTCCAAGCCTAAGCTTCTAGGAAAGTGCCATGACCCTTACCAGGATTAAGCAGAGTTCTCATAATGATTCAGCGGCATCTACACTAACACTGACACATAAAAACTAATCAACAACTACTGGAAGCCTGAATGCCACAAGGCAAGAAGATTACATCTGAATTCATACCCATTGAAGATCTTTCACTGCTCATCATCATTTATTTCATGTTCTATCAAAACCTGAGTTCATAACAAATAGTTATCATTACATGATACATGATGTTGCTTCTCCACCCTCAAATCTATGGCTGATAATTATAGTTGCTCTGTGCATTATTGACCTTTGAAAGTGTGGCAGTAAGGATGAGAGGTTCAAGTACCAATTCCGTCTTTCAGATTTGATCCTTTAAGTTAACTCTTTTAAAAAAGTTAGATCTCTTCGATGTTACAATTTACTGTTTGTCCACTGCTTCATCAGTTCATTTTCACATGAAGACAGTGGCAGGATAGTTTTATTGCTTGATCCAGAACCCCACGTGACATAAAACGAGTCTAGTGTTGAATCATAAGTGAATCTGATTTTCCTATAATATGCAAAAGTTAAACTTGGAACTTAAAAGGAAGAAATGTCCGTCAATAGACCCATATACTACGGGTCTCTGACTCTAAACCAACCAATGCTTGTGACGTCCAGAGACAGACACTTGGAGGGAGGTGCAATGAAAGCTATTCACAAGGCAAGCCAGAAGTCAGACGTTAACAAAGAAAATGTGTGTAGAGATTTCAGCCTGGCAGGAAAACAAGTCAGCCTCCAGCATCTCTGTCCAAATTCCATGTCAGTTTCAGTTCCTAGACATTTAGAAATGGATGTCGTCTGTACAGGCAGACGGCACAAAGAACACCATATCTGGCAGTTTTACTTGTGTGTTTAACTGGCTTGACTGAGTCACAAGTATGCTGAAGAAACAGTTTACATTTCTAGCACATTGTATTCTAAATGGGTTCCAGAAGATAAACCTCTTGAACTTATGTAAATAATAAGAATATGACTTTCAAGCAGTTTCTTATGTCGTGCACGGTGCTTATGATGTGCAACGCACATGACATAATGCCTTAAATGTTTCAGATCATTTTGGGTTTTAGTTATTTTCATTAACAGGGTGGAGAAGGCTGCTTCAGTTGGCCTTTCTCACTGCATAACATGGTCAATGGGGTTTGTGATTAGCTCAGCAGAGGATAGAAAATAACAGCACATCCCATATCAGGTCTGTCACAATGCACCACTTAATTGATATCAATCATACGTTTGAGAATAAGGAGAGGTCTTGCTTCTAGAGAGTTTGGGAAAGTGGGGCCCGGCTAAACAAAAATTAAGCATGTTTATTTAAACACTTGCTTGTTTGATAAACATTTTGAGCTGCAAAAAAGTCATCTGAAATGCCAGCTTCCTGCATCTTTGTCATGGGCTGAAGTGAAATTAAGAAAACAATGCAAAGCATGATTGTAGGAAAATAATAAGAACAGGTCATGGAGCCCAAAAAGTATAATTCAAAATTGACCAAAAAATCTAAAAACGACCTCGTGGGATGTTAAAAAGATAAAAAGGCTTATCTTGCTTCTGTGAAATTCTTTCCAAGCTGTATTCATCACAGAGGTCCCCTGTGACACTATTAATACAATACTACATATTAAATTATAACATAAAACAAATTATATACATCTTTGCAAACTGGCTGGTTTCGGCATTTTGATGCAATGGTTTTACCTGTTCCTCTATTTTATTTTGCTTTCTTATGCGAGGGAATAATTCATTTTAAACAGTTTTACAGTACTATTAGTCTTTTAAAGATTCCCCCTCTTGAGCTGTTAAGAGTACAAATCTGTATTTAAAATTGCCTTGGAGAAAATATGTTTTATGGTACATTGGCCTGAGTATTTCCCTGACCTTCCTGACCATTTTTAATTCTTAGTATGAGGCCAAGTTCCAAAGATGTTATTAACCAACACATGTAACAGTGGCAAACTACAGTAGCTATAATGGACTTGGAAAGCCCATAACATACCATTAGAACACATGATACTCTATATTTAAAACACTTATACACCCAAATCCTCACAGGAAGCAAAGGACATGGTTAGGAAAAGGTAAATCAAATTTTTGCAGGTTTTATTGCCAGTACTTTTAGAGATCACAGACAAAAATCAACTTTACTATGGGGGCCTGTGAATGGAGTCTTAATACTGGGATGTACAGGACCTATCAAAGTGGCATCTTGTTATTAGAATTAAGCTGCATTCCTGGAGAAAGTTGTTCTGTATGTATCATTTTTAATATGAGCAGCATGGGTATTGCTCTTGTTGAAAACGTAGAACTATAGCAAAGTAAACATACTCAGCATTATGACAAAGACTCTCAGAGGTACAGTACAGTCTGCAATTTGCAGACTTTATGGTGTCAGGAGAAAGAATATTGTGTGGGCTTTGTTCCTGTTGTAAGATGACTTGAGCAGAAGTAATTTCAGTTATATCCATTTATTGAACATTCTCTGTAATAATAAAATGAAATGTGAAATGATGAAACAAAACCAACAATCTGCTTCAGGTCGTGTGTGGAAATCTTCACTCACGTTATTTCTTATTTTGGCAAAAACAGTGCTTAGTTCTGGTCAAAATGTCCTCTGATCACACTTAAATGTCATGATACATATACACATATATATGTTCAATTAATAACACATTCGTTCAGACAAGCATCAACATAAATTGTGCTAACAATTTTTATCATAACATCTTTGTTCACCCTTCCCTTTGTGATGAGGGTGTTGGGAAGCAATTAATTGTTGCAGGCAGTGTTTAAAATATTTTGATTTTTAAATACTTAAAGTAGCCTGTAAAGGAGAATCTTGTGCTATTTGGTTAAATTACTCTTTTATTTTAAGTGTTTATAGTTATAAAACAAAATAATCTTGTGTGGTCTTTTGTTTAATGAAACACACTCAATCCTCTGACTGTCAGATCAGGTTCCAGCACCTTATAGTGTGTAAACTTAACAAAAAAAAAGAAAAAAAGCTTCTTGCTGGATAATATTCCTGGCTCAACATCAGTTTAGTAATATTAATTTGCGACTATTAATGATATTTTTCTCTTCTTACGGATCAAAGGATCAAAGCGAAAATACATAGCCTCTGTAAGCGATATTTTACAGCATGCACAATTATGACTTAATAGCAGTGGTTGTGTGGTGCATGCTTCTGCAAGAATTTCATGCAAATTTCCACAGTGTCCAGCTGTGTTTGTATTGTTGCTTTAATGAAATCCACTTGGCACCCCTTGGGCAATGTGGAACCTGTGCAGAGCCACTGTTTAGCCTTTGAACATTAAAATGTTGAAGATAACCTAAATTCAGACAGGTTTGGCCAATTACAATGACTCCTTGTTTTGCTTTAAAGGGTAGAACATAGTTTCTTTGTGAACATAGGTATTTCTGAAGTTTGAGTTTCATCGTTGCCCTGTCTCCATACAGCAGCTTTTCAACGAAAAGAAAATCTAAATACAGATTGGACACATAAAATAAACTGACATGAAGAAGGCATAATGCATAAATAACATGGCAACATCATTACAGTTAATAAAGACCATTGAGGACCACACTGACAATAGTCCCATAGGTGCATGTCTAAATAAAACAAAGATGTTTAACTGCAAAAAAGCTTAGTGCTGTTTAAACTTCCTACGACTGACAGAGGCCTCTCCATCATCTACTGCTCAGACGAAGGAGCAGGAGGCTGGGGAGTTGAAATGAGGTGAATCACATGCTGACAAGAGAAGGTTTGAAGATCTGTCTGGGTTAAAATGGATGAGCACTTAATCTCTTGGAAATAAACCAACCTGTTTCTGTATTTTGAATCCTGCAAACAGCTTTCACAGCTGCTTGTCTCTTTGTCCTTTTGACTGACATGGCCCACTGCAGTTCAATACAAGCTCCAACCTTTGTTCTCCTGCTTCAGGTGTGCTTGCTCACTAGAGAACCTATGCATAACTCCGATCAGAAAATAACGGGCACAATGTTTAAGGCTGAGACCCACAGTCTCCTCGTACATGGCAGCCTCTTCGCATGTTTTCAGCTGTTTTAAACAAAGTTCTTATTTACTGTCTTAACAACCCTTTTCTCTAAATGTGGTGCTCACAGAGACTTCCACTACTGTCCAGAGGAGAATGGAAAGGCAATAACAAAGTGACATTAGCTTTTTATGTAGAAAGATTCTTGTCTACGAATTCTTGTCTTTCCCTTTAGATGCAGAACATTCCCCCGAGTTATTCTGCAGTTAGAATCCAGACTGAAATTTACTGCCATGTCTCATCTGAGACTCAGAAAAAACAACAGAAAAGAAGAGTGAAATCACTATGGATTCTGTATTATACTGGGAGCAGTTGTTTAAAAAGGGCACTTTTTACAATTTCAATGTTTTTTAACAAGTGTACATTTAAAATAAATGTTTTTTGTGTGATTTCTGAGATTTAATCAACTTCTTCCAGTCATGTTGGCAAGGACTTAATAAACATGTCGTCAAAACAAACCCTTAAAACAACAACCAACTTTTCAAGCAAACAACTTTTATTTTTCAACAACGTGTAATGTTTCCGATTCTACACATCTTGTCCACAACACTTTTTACATGCAGGGGAGTTTTTTACATTGAGGAAGAGCAGAATGTTAGGTAATGCCTAAAGTCACGTAACTGTTTAAGCAATGGTTAGTAAGGACGTTATAAAAGATCAAACATTACAGGTTGTGGAAATGCTTTAATAATACTTTATAATGACTTCTCAAAGTACAAAACTGGTATAAAAAGGTCTTATTTGTAATACTTTATTATGGAATGCTGCATCACATTATGTACACAGAGAGGCCTTTGTTCCTTGTACTTAGTTTTTTTTAAATAGTTTATTAAGAGTTGGACTACATAGCAGAAGTAAATTATTACTCTATGGAAATGCAGATACAGTATAGTATATTTAAAGCCTAGAGGAAAGTATTTCCTGAGCTCACTTTTTTAAAACACACTTGTTAATAGAGACAGCAGGAAAAGCTTATCGTCACAAACTAGTGCCACATTACGCGTCTTAATGACAGTTACAGTCGCTGTAGAGGTTTTCAACACAAAATTCCATCATTTTTCAGAAGAAAACACACGAAGACTTGAAATTGGAGTGAACCAGATGATTTTAAGAGGCCCCAGTTTTCAACGTCTCATTTACAAATATTTGTTTATTAATTAATTTATTTTAAATTAAATTAAGAGGCATAGCTTTTACATTCAGTCATGACCTATAAGGAGGTGTATGTTTTTGCATGAAATGATACAAGTCACCAGAGGCCTGTCGTGATAAGTCACTCCTCTATGTGATTTGGCTCTTTTTATATTCATGCTTGAAACTTTATTGGCCAAACATAAATAGGGGCATTCAGCTTAATATTAAGTCGGCTTTTTTTCCCCAATCCTAGTTCATGGTTCATTCCAGTTTATATTAAAAAACACCTTGTACATTAATCTTGGGTTACTCTAGAAGACACATTTTTGGTAATACTGGGTACATTTTCTACTCCAGCATTGGTGTTTACAAATGGCCTATCCTGGCTACTACTTGTTCTATGATTCATATCAGGCTGTGAAAAGTGAAACTCCTACCTGCTTTAAAGGAATACTGAAACAGACCTAAGGAAAACTTATAACCAAACTGCAAAGATGATTGTCGAGTGTGCACTGATGAAAAAAAGACATTTTATAGCTCACAATTTCAGCATTCAACTAAAATGTTACACTATGTGAACAGAAATTTAGTTTGCACAACAATTTTGTAACACAAAAATTGCAAGAACACTTCAAAAGCTTAAATGTCTGTAATGTAACACAGATGCCAGTGTGATACTATCAATGTATTCCCACTGAACCGTCAGACAGGGTTAGAATCTGTCTCTTCACCATCAAAGCTCCTAGCCAATGAAGTGCTGGAAGACATGTGTACTGCCTGGATGATCCAGGTCAGTTTTGTTCTGGGATTAAATTATCATTCGTTTTAATTTACTTGACATTCAAAGAGTCTGGTTTCTTCATTTTCCCACACTTTTCTCTTTGTGCAGTGGATAAATTTGTTTAAGTAAAAAAAAAGATTTTCCAAATAAAATGACAGTGATATACTCTCTTGCACTTTACTTAGGATCAGTCTACGCGGGGGGAGAATGCTTTAGCTAGGACTATTCAGATCTCTGAACCTCCACTGGTTAATATGGTGGCCCCTTAGCCTACGGAACATAACATTCACTCACTTCCCAATCACTTCTGGAATATAAGACTTGCATCATCATTTTCTAGTCGGAGACAATTTTATATGCTTTGAAATTGCTACTTGTTTGTGACGTGCTTGAAATATTGTATTTCAAGTTATTTCAAACAATGCACATACAAAAGCATTTTGTTCATGTATTGTGTAAATCCCACAAATTACAAGAGATAATACTTATTTTGTAATGCCCTCAAAAAACATCCTGTTTATTGTCTTGTTTCTAAAGTTGTTTAAGATGGGTATGTTATCTCACCCTAGCTTTTTCCAGTGTGACATAGTTACTTTTTACATACTTCAGCACACAAGGAGAATCTTTGTCTACTAATGGCTAAAAGAGACCTGAACAGGGGAACTAGAAAACATTCAGATCAAAGCAAATGATAAGGGCGGTACCTTAAAAGGTACAGGACCTACTTAAACAAAGGTCTTGCATTGTTCTTTTTCATCTGTTTCGAGGTGGTATGGAGCCCAACTCTTTTATATTCTGGTGTGTAAGGGCACACATAAACAAATGCTACCTGCATCATCCTGAACATTTTAAATAAATGCAGGAGGTACAATGAATTTTCTGTGAAAGACTGTTAAGAAATCATGATGTCACCTGAGATGCGCTTTGAGGATAACGAGAGATAGAAAACTTGAAGACACTGCAACATGTCAAAGTCTTATCAGTGCACAACCAAGGATGTTTGACCAGATCTGTCTCTAAAAGAAAAAATTAGACAAACGATACAAACAGTTTAATGATGCCTGCTTGTGTGTTGTTCACTCTTCCTTTTCTTGTTTTCTTGATAGGGGAAACAAAACACTTGAGCACTGGCCTTATGAATGGTTTAACTCTGCACTTTATTATAAATCCTAGCAGATGCCTTCAGAAGCAACAGTTAAACAGGAACCAGAGGCTACAAGTAGAAACTTTGTGAAACAGCACTGAAAACTGACGACAGGCAGCAGTTCTGTTTGTCAGAGTACAGACCAGGCCATCCTGTCAGATTGATACAGCCAGTACCCTGGCTTTTTCCACAGATCAGACGGATGAGATCCCCAGGTCAATGAGCTACTAACTACCAATTGGGATAGATTGGAAAAATAGCCTCCTCTTCTTTGTAACCTTTCTTATGTTTTTATGTACATTTGCATTTATGCAAGCACAAATTTGATTTTGGACACTTTTCTCTTTTTTTTTGCGTTAGTTGCTCTTTGCATTGGTTTCCTATGGTCTGTACCATCTCTCTCTGCTTCCCCGTGCTTTTATCATGATCTCACTGTTCTTTACAACAGTTCAATCTGCTTTTTTCCACGGCATACCACAGTAACCTTTCCTAAGATTGCCTAGTCTCTTAAATAAAAAGAAACATAAAATAAAGATAACATACTCTAGACCTCTCTAAGATGTGTGGTCATTAGAAGGACGGAGTATCTCTGTAGAGAGAACTCTGTGACATTATTTATGGGAAGCAGGGAGACCCAGCATGCGAAAGGTCACATGCAGAACATCTGGCTTCTCCTCCCCATTGAGGAGCCCAGAGCCCCAGAGACTGTGATTTACTGAAGCGCCTTGGGCACAGGGCAGAGAGCTGTGCCACACTAGGCTGCCACTCACATTTCTCAAATTAGATTGATGAACAGTCAAATATTCAGATAAAAAAAAAGCTTTTGTACAGGAAAAGGACAATATCATTCCTTTCATGTTGATTATTTACAGGCAGATCATTTTCCATTTTCCTTCGTCTTTCTAGTGTAGGTGCGTTAAATAAAGTGCTTGAATTTAAAGTGAAAAACATCTCTTTTTACTGTTTTCTGGTGCTGTTGTACTGTGACTTCTATAACTTTACAGTATATACAATGTTAAAATCATAAACGTAATTTTCTGAAGATGCTTATTTTCTCTGGGCCTGCAGTTATTTCAATGTCAAGTACTCTAGAATCGCAGCAAGCAATGGCCTGATGCTTTGCTATCCCTGGTCCCCAGCAGAATGCAAGTGGGAATTTTAATTCGAGAGCTGGGGAACAATGTGTCCTAACTGGAAAGTTTTTGCACAGGTCTTTCCTTGCCCTCCACCCACGGACTGACAGAATATCTGCACTATTCCCTGACCACCTGCTTTACTCATACAGCAGTGATTGTCACTGAAAATATCGGCCGTTACGGACAGCTGGCAAAACCAGCAGCATGGCGCCTAAACACAGCTATGCTTTATATACAGGACATCTAGAACTATGTGATAATACTGAAGGTTTGTGCAGCATCTTCTCCTATGAGAGTAGTGACTTCACTGCAATAATAATAATAATGTTGATTATTTTTATTAATTATTAAGATCAAAAGGAAGTACAATTCTCGGAGTACTGTACTTATTTGGCACTCATCAACATCTCATTTTTCTGTAAATAATTCTGTGCATTGTAGAAAATAGAAATAGGATCTTTAAAATGGAATTACTTTATTGAAAATCATCTAAAACAAAAGTAATGGCAAAGAATTGAATTAAGTTTTAATATGCATTAATACCAGCTGTGTAACTACAAAATATGCTGTGTGTTAACTAGGAGCTCTTGCACACAATCAGTTACTGAAACCGAATATGTATTTTTTCCTGTTATGTCTTACTTGAGCTTTGGCCCACAGCATGTGCAAAAGGCACAATGACTATGGAGAACAGTTAAAAGAAAAACATACATGGACTCCATTAACAGACAATAGAAAGAAATGTCAATGTTGCACCGTGTCCTGCTGGTCACAAAAGAGTCAGTCAGTGACTTGGGGGAACTAGAAAACATTGTATCGCTCCACATGTTCACACAGTGTTCTGGCCACTTATATTGATATCCTTGCAGGATGACATCAATTAGAATGGGCCCGTAAAGTCCTGAGGTGGCTGCTTTTTAAAAAGTAAAACAAAAATTACAAACAAGGAAGTTTAGATTTGTTTTTCTTGTTCTTCATTCAAGTGGTTTGAAATGTTTATAAAGAGAGTTCCCAAGTTTTCCTTGGCCATGCTATTCTGCCAGCAAAGTCAGACAATTAGTTTTCATTCGTTTAAAACAAATGTTACTTGTCCGTAAAATTTACCACAAAATCATATTTTCATACACACTGAACACATATTTTGTACAATTTAAAATGGTACTGTATGCCAAGTAATATTTTACTTGATCTGACATATAGTATTGTGCATCAGGAAACACAGCACACAAGACATTCGACTCTTTGTTTTGATTTCTCCGAGTATGAGAAAAATCTCTACTAAGACATCTTTGGAAATGACATTTCTCTTTGGCCAGCTTTCTTTTGAGGTAAATTTTATTGTGCTACCAGTTTTGAAATATTGAAACAAACACATGGGACTATAAGCTAAGTGTCTGAAAAAGATTCAATGGTGAAGAGGGCACTGGTGTATTGCACCAGGGTGGAGAACCTGTAATTTTAAAAGAAAAACATTGCTATACAAGAAACCCTGAGCTCATGTCTTGGGATAGTTAAGGTTCAATGCTCGAGTTCACAACTAGCATGTCAGTTATATCCCTGGTGTTGGGTGAAGAAATCAGAATGCTCACAGAATGCCACAGCACTTAGAAACTCTTGTATATTGGGTAAATGGGTGGCAGTGTGGCTCCTGTTATGCCAATCATCATGGTTAATTTTGGTTAGTTACCACTTGATATATAACTGTATATGAAATTATTGGTTTGGCTACTACAATAGCACTTTATAAACCTTAATTTTAATATACTGTATAGAAAACACAGTGAAATACTCTACATTTGTAATCCCACAAACAAAAGATTAAGATCACTCCTTGAGATACCAGATTCTTGTACACTGCAGATTTGTTACCTTACAAAACTGTAAAACCAGGTTAGGAGGATAAAACTGATAATTGTTTAATATTGTGAAACTGCTACAATCCAGATCTCTGCAATCTTTTTTCTCTTTCAGGAAAGCAGGATTAATATGAACATATGCAAGCACTTAACCCAATCATGTATTTTAATACTTTTTGAGCATACCACACTCTGGTGTCTTTTATTTCATTTAAAAAAACAGACTGTGTTGTTTCTGAAAAGGTAAGATGTATACCCGTTTTATTTAAAAGAAGGATTAAAAAAGTATCAAGATCTTAATGTGCTTTCTAAAAACACTCATTAAAAGCCAGTCTGAAAAGGTTCAACAGTATGAAACGTTAAATGGTGACATCTAGTGGTAACTGCAACTACAAATAATCACACAAGAGAATTCATTCTTTGAAGAAAGCAGACCTTTACATTTCCTGATTAGTATTGCTCTTCCTCATTGATTTATAAGCATTATTTTACACAACATTAAATATTGCCAGACTACAGGTCAGACAGATTCTACCCATGCTTTTTAAGTGACATAATCCAAGTTAGAAAGGAGTGTTGCTGTTAAAAGAGTGATTTTGCTTATTTTTCCACTGGTCATACTTGTGACACTGACATTGAGATCACAACTTTTTTCCTTTGTGATGCTCAACACCAGGAGTGCACAATCCTTGTCTTGGAGGACCAGTGTGTCTGCTGGTTTTTCTAAGTTTCTTTAAAACAGCAGCACCAGAAGAGCTGGGAGAAGCCAATAAAATGGTCCAGTTAAGACAGTAGCCAGCTGGTTTAGTTAATTAAGAGGTGAGTAGGACTGAAAACCTACAGATACACTGGCCTTTCAGGACCAAGACTGAACTCTGTTCTACGCAGTGAAGTTGGAGAGTCTCCTTATTTGTGATTCACTGGAATATGAATGGACTGGGATTTACATCAGCCTTACCAGAATTGTTAAAAGAACACTATGGTCTAACAGTTTTGGAAAAAATTCCTTATGATAAATGTCACCCTACCGTAACTGTTCCGTGCCCATACGATTTAACATGCGAAAGCAACACATCGTAATTCTGGAATATGGAAAAGCAGATAACTGGGTTTTACTTTACAGTTCCAACATTTCAGCATATTTTGCATAAAACTACCAATCAGGAAACAAAAAATCATCAATTTTCCTGAAAAAGATTACACCAATTTTTCAATTACATTTTTAAGGCCCATGATGTCATTGTATACTAAATTAGTATATTTGTTTCTAAAAAGCTGGATAAATCTAATGATTATAATAGTATTCACAGAAAATCATCAGTGTCTGGATCAAACCACACTGAAGTGCAATGCCTAAACATTAAAGTCCTGCAATGGTCTAATCCTGAGACCTTTTAATCCTGTAATTCCATAGCACTGGTAAACTCTAATCCTGCAATTCTGTAATACTGTGACACTATAATCCTTTAATTCCATAGCCCCATAATCATGTAATTGTATATTAGTGTAAACTGTAACACTATAATATTTTAATACTTCAGTACTGTAATCCCTTAACCCTTTAACCATGCAATGCTGTCAGCCTGTGATCCTGCATTCATTTTCCAGCGTCTCTCCCTAGGCACAAATCATCACTCCAGTAACACAGTTTGTATTTTTAAAGGTTTTGAGGTGATAGTGCACTTTCTGATGGGTGGCCTGCCAACATATGGCACTGTCACATTTCAATGTAGCAGAGCTTTAGGTAAGATTTAATTTTTATAAAAAAGATATTAACCAATATTATATACTCACTTTCTCCATAATTATTTCTAATACCATGTAATACCTGCTTTTTTGTATTTTAATTAATTACATTAAATTAAATTACTTTGTTAATTTGATTTTAGTTTCATATTAATGAAACAATGCCCCTTTTATATTTATTTTTTTAACTTATCCAATATTGAAAAATCTTAAAACAAAACTTTTCAATTCATTTGAAAAGTGAATTCACTATCCAAAAATGTTCATGACTAAATAGCTTCTTTTGGCGGCTATGGTAGTATAAGATTTATTTGCCATTACCAGGCACCTACAGTAGGCCAGATTGCAGTATGCAATCCAAACATGAAATAAAATAGCACACACACAGATGAAGGACGTTGGTTTCTCTAATTATGTACAAAATTCATTCATTCCTGATATTGCAGTGGTCCCTCAAATATGGCCCTTTTACCACTGGCACAGCAGAATGTTTTCTTTAGGTTTGGCTCTGGAGACGTACACTGTATAGTATCTCCCCTCCAAAAAGTATATGGAAAAACATATTCAGTACTATATCTGTAATACTGAAAGCGTATAAATATCTATTTCCATGACAGTAGGTCTCACAGGTAATGTCAATTATAATATAACCCCCCTTCGCTTCCAGAGACCAAATCTTGCTGTGGTTCACATGGAGAGCACAGAGAACAGAAGACAGCATGTTGCACTACCCTACCCTAGTGCAGATGTTATTCATATATAGAGGTGGTGTGGCATTCTTGTCCTAGCAAATTCTAGTAATGCTGGTATAAATTGCAATATTGGCAGCAATGTGCAGTACCTGCATCAGAGAACTAGATAGTGTTACCCACCAAGGAAGCTGGACTTCTGTTCTTTCACAGTAAACATGTAAGTATGTTTACATACTTGTTCCAGCATCAAAGGCCTCTCATATAAACATCTGAAAGGATTACAGACCCTCCTTATCAAAAGTTTACATGTTTTAGAAAGTTTAAACAGTTCTTCTTCTCTCTATGTGGTATTTTCTGTTTTGCTGGTCACTGTCTCTCAGAGAGTCTCAGAGAGATGTCTGGTAATCTGTGGAGGAGCTCATTAAGGCCAGATCTGTGTCCCTGTTATGAAGCTTGTTTGCATGTATTTCTCACTGGGAAGTTCATAAAGAAAGGTTTTTCAAAGCTGTGAGCTGTACTTTTGCCTTCAGTCATCGACCTAACAATTGATGACTAACAAAGTCATCTGGCACGTATCTTGATGTTTACTATGCCAAGAACATTGTGAGCTTTCGGGGGAGATTTTTGCATGTAAATTACTAACTAAAATTACATTGGAAAAAAAGTGGTTTTCTGGAAAACAAATACAAGCTCTAAATAAAGGTAGCTGCACAAATGTGGCTTGATATAGTTTTTAAATATTCACATCCGTTGTGTGAATTGTGGATTTGATCAACTCTAATTCCACATAGTACTCTGCAGGAATTTTTCTGCTATCTACATTATATTGCATTAGTACAAGATCTACAAGATGTCTTGCAGTTCATCACTCCTCAACAGTAAGAGCACCAGCTGCCCTGTAAGTGAGGTTGTTTGCTGACACATCCTGTTAAGCCAGCTTTCCAAATCTTTGAAGCCTGCACGACCGGTTGTTTTATGTTTCAGCCCTACACAACAGTAGCTATCTGACCAGTTTCAAACAGATTCTCAAGAACTACAACTGATAACATACAAAAAAAAAAAAAACATTATTTCACAGAGAGGCTCTTCCAGAGTACTTCCTACTGCGTGCCATACTTCAGATATGTCCATGTTTTTATTTCAGGTCTTTATCAGTAGGGTTAAGATATCACCTTAAAAGAAACCCGGCTGAAATTTGTCTCTACAATGTAAAGGTCAGAACGATATTGGATTCATGCACAACCCAAACATGAGCAAGCTCAAAACCCCTAACAATAAGGGTAGAATCACTCAGCAATAGATGTTATCAAGTGTTCCTCTTTTGAACAACTGTATCTCTTCCCTCATATCTGAATCCTTTTAATTTTGAATACTTCATTGCATAATATTACCAGTTGATATGCAAGAAATATATCCTTTCCTTAGACAATGACAGGTGCATTTCCATGTGTGTTTCATTTCTTCAGTAAACTGGCATGACTTTAGAGTATGTTGAACACATGTTGATCAGAATGTAGATTTATGTGAAAGTCACAGTCTCAATGTAAAACAAACATACGTGAGCTTGAACTCCTTTAAAGTTAGGCATGTGGGGCATGCACTGTTTCTAGCCATGGCCTGCATCACTAAAATACAGACATTACAAATGGCAACTTTTAAGACATTTATTATCTTGCACCTTTTAATAATTAGAAAAGGCATCATGTCTGGATGTGCGAGAACACAATATAAATGCTGCTTGTTGCTGGTAGCTCTATGCCCTGTGCAGGCTGTCATGTCAGAAAACACAAACTAAGAGAGATTAATTATGTTGTGCCTTGTGGACCAGGGAAATCATGCCAGAAAACATTTTACATGCTGCCAAAACTAAGAGCCTCTTGAGTCTTAAATCATCATTACCTCACGTTACATTAATCCAAGCACATCTTTCACACTGTTAATCACTCATGGGCTTTATGCGTCTTAATTATTTGCTCCACAGCTTTGCTTTTTGATATTTGCCAAAAATAACAATACCAAATAAATTCCAACACTGATAATGTCACATTCATTAACTTAAAGTATCACTTAGTATGGTAAGAAAAAGTGTTTTGAGCTGAAGCAGATTGGGTATAAACAGTTGGATGGAGAGTTTATTTTTTACTTTTTTATTTACATCTATAACGATTTAGAAAATTAGTATGTGCAGCTAATTTCTGAATAATGACCAGGCAAGTTCTGCAACAGGATCTACAGTAGATCACAACATCCATGAAAATTAGTTTTCTGCTGTTTTCTTTAGTTGAAGAGCATGTGTACACAGCAGACAGAATTGTGATGTTTTGACAAATACTAATTATACATTGTACACATATGATTGATTAGAATGTAAATAACATTCCTGAAATACATAACATTACAGTACGTTTTCCATTGCATGTTCAACAGCAAGATTAGATGAAAGATTGTCAGTCAGGAAAAGCTGGATGTTCTTCTGGACGATTGTATTAGCCTTTAGAAATGCATCTCATTGCTTGGTCACAGTCCTAGGACAGCACACTGGTAGCACCCGAACAAAGCCAGGAATGACTCACCTGTCTGCATGAATGATCAGAATACACATCCCAATCTGGACACAATTTCCTCAGTAATTTCCTTTCATTCTCCAGTCTCGAACATCAGTACCAAGAAGACTGATAAAAACTGTAATCAACAGAAATATTTAAAAAATTTAGAACATAAGAACATGCATTTTTTATTTTTTAAATCATTGTGTTGAGAAGCTTACTTAAGATAACTAGATAACGAGGCCTGGCTGCTGGTACTGTAAGTCATAGTTTCTGTTAATGATCAGAAGATCCTAGCTGTCATCAATAAAACAGATACAATTTCAAGGATTCAGTACACTTTTCTGACTGTCGAATAAAGCATTAATTGCTGAAAGATACTTTTGATAAACTCCACACTTGTAAACATTAAGTGTGTTGAGCTATGGGTTTCATTGAAATCCATTTTATTAATGTTTGCAATCAGGTCATACACGGACTGTGCAAAAGATAACTCACACTTCTCTCCCAGTTTTTTGCTTTTCGTTTTTCCATTTCTGTTAAATTGGAAGTAGGCAATCTAACATATCCTTCACTCTACCATTCAGGCACAATTAATCAAATCGTCACAAACTTCCAACGGTACAATCTATAGAAACGTCAAACATCGATCGCTGAACAGCAGATGGTCTCCACACCTGGTCCTGAGGCATCGAACTTTAGCAGATATTACAGTTGATTGCTAAATCACCATTTTTTAAAGTCCCGATGAAATATCATTTGATGAATTAAACAACAATTAATGTAGTCATTTTCGTTTGCTATCATATGAATGAACGATATGCTTCAGGACTCAACACTCAAGATTTTCATCAAATGCGTAATTGCGTAATTGATCAATATCTTCCAAGTGATCCTAATCTTAAAAAACACCATGATTTAAAGGCTACCTTAAACTACGTGGACTGGGTTTCACATGGGGCATAATGATATTGTTATTAAAGATGATAATATAATGATGACTTCTTCTGCTCTGGGACACTTTGTCAGGGGACTTTACATTTTGTTTAAAAATCTGGTAATTGATATCCGTGCGTGATAAACGTGTAATACTGATCGACAATTAATTATTCTTGCTATGATGCTGTGAACAGCTGAACAATGTTGCTGATTGTTTCGAAAATGTTTTTGGGAGTTGGGTATTGTAGCGAACGGTTGATCAGTTAAGCGTTTAGCGTCGAATTGTTTTTCATTTCGCTCATTTGGAATTTATAAATTAATTAAATGTATGAATGAACATGTTTACCAAGCTCACCGAGTAGGAAAAAGCATTTGAAGAGAAGATGCTTAGAGGGAAGAACAACAAGGGAAATGTATGTAACTTTATGTACAGCCTGACATGTAGCAGATCACCAATTGTGGTTAAGCCTTGCTGATACCGAAGTGAACACAAGATGTCCCCCTTGTACTACATCCAAAGAGTGTAATAACCGGTGATGGGTTTATGTGCAAAACAGCATTTGTTCTTTGCCTGAAAAAAGGGTGGAATTATGCCTTCATTTCAACTACAAAAATGTGAGAAAATGTCTTGACATTTCTTTTTTTAATTACCATGTAACTTAAAAGCTGTACAAAATGTTGCTGTTGCCTGTTGTAATCAACATAGGCTCTCGCATCCTGATTTTCACATAAACTAATTCTGACTTTCTTTACGTCTGGCAGAGTCAGAAACGTTTTATTTCTGGTGGGAAAACTACAAAGAGACACATCGTGTGGTATTTTAAAAAACAAAACAACGTTCTAAAAATACAGATTTCTTCATCCCGTACTCCCTTCTACTACCTCCTGTCATATACATACTCATTGCATATATTTAATCTATTTTTCTTTTGTTTCCTTTTGTACTGTAAACCGCCCTGAGAAGCGACTTCTAAATGCGCTATATTAATAATAATAATAATAATAATAATAATAATAATAATAATAACAACAACAAAAACAACATAATAGTAATAATAATAATATGTCGGTAGAGCAGCGGTTTTTCCTTCCTAAGTAAACAACATGTATGCATGTATCATGTCTTTGTGGCAGATGGATGTCCTAGATGTACCCTACCTAGACGGAGGATGATTGTCATGATTGTGCTCCTGTCCGGTCCCTGATGAGGGTGCACTCGACCTGTTGTTACCTCGAGCTGTCCACTAACCGATTATATGGTCAAGAAAATGTTATTTACAAAATAATCTTAGTCGTGGTTGTACTTTTTTTTGGAGTGTTTGAACCTCTTCAAATGTTCATTGATTTATGACTGACTGTTTTATTTAAAAACACACAGACTAAAGACCCGAGGCTAATCGACAAAACTTGATTTAAAATTTCACCAGTCAATGTCTAACCCCCGAAGCAGACTGGACCGATTAACCCTTGAAGGCGCGACTGCATGATTCTTGGTTCCGTTACTGTTCTTCGAGCTGCGGGCTCCTGCAGGCTTAGCAAAATACAACCACGTGGAAAACAAATTCTGATTTTTCTTTTTTTTCAAGCTACAAAAGACAAAAAAACTAACTTTGTTAGACAGCATAAGCATAGGCACAGCTGTAGATTCATAGAGAACAAGTGTGATCATATTTGAAATACCCTCTATATGACAATACTTATTACAACAATGCTAGTTTGTAACTTAAACCAGGTTTAGTGTTCTTTCATTATAAAAACAGAAGGTAATTTAGTAATTTCACTGTTTAGACGGTGCTCTAGACTGAATACTTTGGTTCAGACTTAAGACACATTATTTTCTTTTTTTCTGACACATTTTCCCAGAAACGCAGAGTAGGGAGCCCAGTCTTGGCACTCGTTGTCGCAAACAGATGCGCATAGCAAACCTTGGCGTCAAAAGATCCTGCTAGCCAATGGATCTTTCCTCTGGAGGAAAGGGGGTGCGGTTGGTGAAAATTAGTGGGCGGGCTATGGAGCGTATCAATGCAGGTAGGTGGCAGTTCGAATTGGAGATACAGAGGTCTGCCAAAAGCGAAGTCGGAAAACGGGATTCACTGCTGTGTATGAGTTTTTACTAGCGAGGTGATAAAAGACCGTACAGGGCCGGTTTAAAAAGTGGCAGTGGTTGGGGCGCTCCGATGTCCGCACCAGAAATGATGAGCAGAAAGCTGGGCTCGGGATCAGGATTTGTAAACGCGACAGTGGGCATTGATCGCGGCCGGGTCGGGGAGAGGTTACAGGCTGCTCTGGCTGGAGTGCAGGAGCTGCACCTCCTGAAGGAGAGGCAGAGCGGGATGGTTCAATGGGCTCTCCAGATGGCCCGAGAGAAGCCTGCACTAGTGCCCCATCCAGACGCAGGGGATCCAGGTGGCAGTACGGATGAGCAGCGGCTGGAAGCTACCTTAGCAGCTCTGAAGGAACAGCTGGTATGAATTTCACTCAGATGCTGAAGTTTGTGTGTCTCTCTCATCTAGGTTTAATTCAATGACAGAAATGCAATTACTTTTGGTAAACCATAAGGTCTTTAATAAAATTCCTTTTAAATGTCTTTTGTAAATGTATTTTCATAACCTAAAATGTATTATTGTGTAAAATACATTAGAAGCTTTTTGGCGTTCATCAAAGTATGTTTCTGTATTACAGCACGTTTTCTTTAAATTGTGGCACGCATCTTTACAGTTTAACTTGCTTAGCTGGACGTTTCCGGTACATAAATGCATTATAATTTCAGTTGCATTTTGTATAAAGAATACAGTATTATTCCAAGCCAAGACACGTCTACGTGTATCCGTTAATTCTCGTCTGAGGATCAAAACGTTTCTAATTGCACAAAGTTCGATGCGAAAAAAATCCTTCTGTAAAATTATAGTGGTCTACAATTCTTTTGATCCGGTGGTAACATGAAACCTTACATTAAAAACAATTACAGAGGAATGTTCTAGAGTCGCAGGTTATAAAGTTATAAAGATAAATGATTATTGTTATGACTTTTGCAGCCCTCATAGCACCCAAATATGGAGAGTTTGAACAATTTAGGATTCTTTTTCAGAGCTGCGAAGGATCCGAATTATTGTTGGGAGGGTTCGGCGCACTTAATCTTTCAAAAGCTTTAACGAAAATTAAACGTCAAATTTGTAAACATTTCAAAGTGACTAGGGTCAATTCATTTGTGTGATGAAAATCGGTAATCTTCCATACCGTTTCATGAGAAGCATCATCAAAATGAGTCGCACCACAAAAATAGCTGTAAGTACAGAAGCAGAATATACTGTAGGCAATAGAAAACACAATCGATTAATCTACAGCTTTTGAATAACAGTAAAGGGAAACTAACAGATAAAGAAATTTAGTTGAAACATCAAATGTTTACTGGAAGCTTATATCGAGCTAAAATGTTTGTTTCTGAATCAATAATAAGACATTGGCAGATACGAACCTTTAATCATGTTATTCTGGAGTTTATAAATAGGACCATTTAGAAAAAGGGTAGTTTCAAATACAAACTTTACACTTTCTTTTTACACTTTTCTTTTTAACTACATTTGGTAATGCGGTGTTCTCTTGCACTGGGATTAAGTTTTGTTAATAAAATAGGAAAGCATAGTGGTTAGATTGTGTTTTATATTTAATTGCAATTCTGTCCCAAGATGGACTGATAATGCTTGTCTTCAGACTAATAAATGAGATGGCTAATTGATTATTATCAACAAGAACTATGAACAGGTTAAGGTCAGGGACTTTTCTGTGTCATTTTGGATAGGCCAAGAAGGTTATCTCTTCTTGTTTAAAAAATTAAGGGCTTTAGGAGAATGGCTAAATAATTAAATTCACTTCAGTAATAATGATTTTCCTTTGGTTTAAGGCATTACTGTGGTTAGATGCTAAACAAACAGTATTCTCATTGTCTTCCCCCCTCCGATGTTACACAATGCTGAACTAACTGCTTTGGGGGGTGTAATGAATTATCCATGAAAGCTAATTCAGCTGCTTTCATGTCCAGCCTCTGTTAATGGTAAACCAATTGCTACTTCTTTTTCCCCCAAAGTGTTGTATAATGTTAAAAATATGTGAGAGAATTAACAGAGGTGTCACACTTTGTTTAGAACCCCTGCATAGAGTCAGTTGTCTTATTTGACACATAGTTTGCTGAACATTCAGTGAAAGCTCTCATTTCCTTCTGGTCTGGGTCACTGCCTTCTGTACTGTTAGGTTAATGTCACACAGTGGCTCATTCTGAACGCAGGTCCTGTCTATAAAAACATTTCAGGTCAAAAAGTAGTGAAATAGTGGGTTTGCAATGGTAAACAAAAGTCTGTTTTCTTTGTGATAGTCTTCATGTTCAATTTAACATCACATTTTTGTCCATCTGCCACATTTTTACTAGGCAACCTCAATTAAATTTAAAGGTCGCAATTGCTTATTTCAGTTTCTCAACACAGTTTAAACTTGCAGTTTCTCGTTTGGTAGAAAACGGAGACGTGTGCCGCTGTACGAGCAGTCCCTTAACTTTGCTTCCCAACCTGTCTCTCAACCCAGTCGCGTCTGCGAAGACAGGACGTGGGGCTGAAGAGCCACCTGCAGCAGCTGGACCAGCAGATCAGCGAGCTGAAACTGGACATGTCCAAGGCCTCAAGCGAGCACCTGGAGAGCGACAGCCGGCCCAGCTCAGGTAATTGAACTGTCAGAGGCTAACACCCCTCACCAACTGGCATCACAGCCTCTGTAGGACTTTTGTGAAACCGCCTTAATTAAAATGGCCAGGCCCTGAATTTAAGTTAAACCTCCACTAGGGAATTTCAATACACTAAAACGTTGTGTGCTAGAAGTATTTCAAAGCTTTTATTCAAGTAGAATGTCTGTGTGTATTTTTTTAGCACACATTATCAAGGAGTAAGCAGCAGGGCTCTGTCACTTAGGCAGTGGAAAAACAATCCTGTGTTCTGCTCTGGAACAGCTGTCCATGAGGAGTTCTGAAGAATGATGACACAGCTAGATGCTAATCCTACAAAGGGCAATGACATTGTTCAATCCTGTTTTCCTCATGGGGCAATGTGTGTTAGTTTGGCCAGAGACAGGTACGACAAAGTGCCACAAAACTCACTCTACTGCTGTTTTGCTATCTGTAAAAAAATAAATCTAGTTGATTTTCTCTTTATTGCGCTTTAAAGTCTCGTAAATTGGGATGTTTTAGAAGTTCAGCTTCAAAAAAAATAATTAGGAAACTGGGATTGAATTTGATTAACCTTTATTGCCCCTAAGGGGGTTTCTTTTGCGCATCAAGAGCTCCTAGCATATACCAATAATCATAATGCAATATACAATAATACAATAATAATAGACAACAATACAATATAGCGACATCACAATACCGTGAAACAAAACAACATTTAAAAACATTGCTCAGTCAGAACTCACACTACAACACAAAAAGCCAACACAAAAACTCTGTTCCCTTTGTGCTCCTTTGTGCCCTTCAGGATATATCAAAATGTAATTCTGGCCTCATGCTAATTGTATAATCTGTTCCTCAGGCTTCTATGATTTGAGCGATGGTGGCTCTGTGTCCCTCTCCAACTCCTGCACCTCGGTGTACAGCGAGTGCCTGTCCTCATCCCAGAGCAGCCTGCTCCCTTCCTGCCAGCACAGCCCCCCAGGCACGCGACCCCAGTCCGCCGACGAGATCACCGTGCAGGGCAGCGCATCTCAACGGGGGGGTGTGCGCATGGGGAGCAGGATCCGTACCAGCACAGACCCGCCTGCCAGCAGCACCAGGGCCAGACCGAGGCCTGTCTCCACAGGTAAACAGGGCCTGCGCTCTCGATCTGGAATGATGGGATTAGTGAGGTAGATTTTTGATATATGTCTCTCTTGCCAGCTGTTTACTGGTGAGAACTATATTTGAATAGTGTTTTTTTAAAGTGTAAAATACAGGTTTTAATCTTGTTCATGACGGCCATAATGTCATGTCATGTGCCAAACCGCTTTATAACACACGGTGTCGTGGTGAAGCTGGAGCCTACCCGGCAAACAACGAGCGCAAGGCAGGGTACACCCTGGACAGGGCGCCAGTCCATCGCAGACGGCCATAATGCTCAAATGTAATTTTGCTATCTTAATGAAATGCCACCAGAAATCTAAACCATAGCATAGTATTCTTGTACAGATTTCCTATGCTGCAAACAGATTGAGTTACATGTTTACCTTTGATACTATGTACGTCTTAAATAATTTACCTGTCTGCTTCAGAAAATGTGTTATCTGGCTGCGTTTTGCAGATTGAATAATGGTTACTCATTTTTTCCAGGTGACTTGGACAGAATGGTGCTGCCAGGACTGGGATTCTATAAAGCCCCAGATACGAAGGCTGTATCTCATGGCATCAACATTAAGCACACTGCAATTGACCCCAGGTACCAGAGCAACCTAGTGTCTAGGAATGGCTCCGATGTGTACCAGTATCCCAGCCCGCTCCATGCAGTAGCCCTACAGAGCCCTATCTTCTCCCTCAGCGGGGAGACTGCCACAGCACAAGGCAGTCAAACAGACACAGTAGCTGGTGCCACTGTCAGCAGCTATGTGTCTTCAAAACCTTCCTTCGAAAGCAGGCCTGATGGTTACATCTACAAACTTCTCCAGCACAAAAAAAACAGGGAAGCTCTTCAGCCTGAGGGCTGTTGCCAGGTAGACAGAGCTCAGCCTCTTTTGTCAAGTCATAATGGGGTATTCTCTCTTAGCACTGCAGTGACTAAGGTTAACTGCAGAGCAACGCTCAAATCTCAGGGAGATCAGAGTCTCTCCCAAGGACAGCCCAACATAAAACCGCAGGAGGTCAAGACTGTTTCTGAAGAGAAAGTGGCAATTGTGAACTACAGACAAGAGACAGTAAATTGTGCCCAAACTGCAAAGGTTTTCCACCACAGAGAGGATCTTAAAGCCTGCCATTCTCCCCTTGATGCAGACCAAAGGGTCTCAGTGCTTGTGGAAGCTAATAAATGTCCGGAGAGAGTTCAGAAGGGTGAGGGGAATTCCTGTCCTGACCATAACTGTGTGGACACACTTTGTGAAGCAGCATTATCAAGGAAGGCACTAAACAGAAAGCACAGCAGCACCTCTAGCCTGGAGAAGAAAAGCCATGAGGCACTTCCCCAGTCAGAATTTGTTCACGCCAAATTTGTCCCTGCCGGGTCACTGCAAGTGAAGGTCAGACAGGCCGGCAAGAAGACAAAGGCAGTAAAACTCAAGAGGCGAAGCAGTGAGAAACTGAGAACTGTTAAACAGCTTCCTTGTGAAAATCTGAAGATACGTTTGGTCAGTGGGGGCCTCTCTGCTGAGACAGCTCCTTTTAATAAGCATTCTGGGGGTAGGGCAGTTTACAAAGAGCACAACTGTGTTGGGGAAGTAGCTGGCAGGTCATGTTCAGAGTCTAGCTTATATCCTGCTCATCTGAGGCAGACGCAACAAGTTCCCAAGTCTGGGCCTAGCACAACCCACAGATTGCTCCTGCCAGAACCAAGAGTTTCCGTGGATACGGGCAAGAAGAGGCAGACACGCAAGTGGCAGTCTGTAGTGGAGATCTCCACTAAACCCCCCCTGGCTCCCTTTCCTCACAGCCGCCCCGCTGGGCATCTGCAGGTTCTGCGTAAGGCTGGCATGATGCGGAGCACCAGCCTGAGACACCGGCCAAATCAGTATGGTGTCCCACGCCACCCCCACCCCAACTCCTACTCCTGCTTGCTCAGCGAGTCGGAGGTGTCTGAGTACTCAGCTGAGTGCGCCTCCTTGTTCCACTCCACCATTGCAGAGAGCAGTGAAGGAGAGCTGAGCGACTTCACAGCAAACCGCTTTGGGGACAGCGAGTCCAGCGAGAGCAGTTCCGATGGCTCTTCTGACAGCAGCCTCTCCCTGAACTCTGAGGACATGGAGGACGGCGAGCTGGTCTGGGCACAATCCACTGTGGGCCCAACAGCTGCAGGACTACCCCTGTCCAGTAGGCCAGAGCCCCCTGCCTGCCGCATCAAAGCCTCCAAGGCCTTGAAGAAGAAGATCCGCAGGTTCCAGCCAGCCGCTCTGAAGGTGATGACTATGGTGTAGATCATCTGCGTAGCTTCCTGCATTTCTGCTATGCTTCCTCCTGAGGAATGAGGGCCTTCATTTCTGGACTGGAGTTCAACCTATGTATCCCAAGTGTATTTTTGTGGAATAATTTAACTTTCTGTATTATATTTGTCTCTTTTTCTTACAAATTGTTCACCATACCTTGTAACCATTTCTTAATAGAGCAATGCTTTGCTTTACAGCAGATTTGATTTGTTATGTGTTAATAAAATGTTATTTAATATTGGATAAAATCTTGTGGTTTGAGTTTTTCTAGTTAATAGTGAAGCTGTATTTTCAGAACTTCTAATACTACATAACGCCCCAAAATACTTATGACTTACAAAATACAAAAGAAAATCACTTTCCATCTTTGTTATATAGCATGTAAACATCTAACTGATACTGTCTTTGGATGTAAATTATTCTATTAAACAAATCCAGTATCAGTCCAAAGCCAGACCGATGTGAGTGTGTGTGTTTGTGTGTACTGTGTGAGGGACAGGGTATATCCTGCCTTGCGTCTATTATTTGCCAAGATTGGTTCCTGCTCCCCTGCATCCCTGTATTGCATAAAGCAGCTAGAAAATGGTTGTATGGATAAATAACGGAGAATTATAGAAGACCGAAGTGCCAAGCGATGGCAGAAAGATTTATTTCTGACTGAACACTGCACCCAAAAGTACACTGCATTTTTGTAGTTAACTAGAAATAGCAGGAAGCTAGAAATGTTATGCAATGCACATTATACTTGAAAGCTAGTAGCAGTTCTTTTAACCTGTAAAAGGAAGAATGCTGAATCCAAGGGAAACACCCACAGTTGTAGAGAAACAACAGTAAGTGTACAATACAGTTAGTGTATGAAATGACACTGTTTTAATTGGTGAATAAGTGAAGCTGTTTACATACTGTACTCATCTAACTAATGGCTTCCAAACAATCTCCTGTTCAACTGCAACAGAGCTTTTGACAGCTGTTCATAGATTGTAACAAAATGTCACAAAAATGAATTACACTAAGTCATACATACAGTATATCACACTATATGGTAAAAAGGGTATCCATGTTTATCTGGCAGTGTGACCTTTGTTGCAGGGTCATGTCTTTGCCCAATGCCGAGTACACTGACATCTAGGAAGCTGCTGCAAGCTGCATTGAACTACCCATTCATATCTTCAAAGCTGAAACAGCAGCTTTTATTATGTCATTCTGTTTTGTTTAGCATTTAGAAGGGATTTTTGTGACAAGGGCACACCCTCAATTTCACTCAACACTGCAAACCTTTTGCCTGTATAATTGACTAGCAGGGGTTGAATTGAAAGAGTTATCATTGTTTTGAAAGCTTTTTTTTCTGCTTAAAGTATGTGCTGTCGTTCTTTGTTGATTTAAGATGCCAGGGACATTGGATAGTTTGGAATTTCAAAGGGGATCTTAAGACTGACTTAGCTTAATAAGTTCATCTTTCTGCTGTTATTTCCGATATGAAGTATAAGCTTTAAAATGGGGTGGAGATCACTGTGACAGTTTGATATCTGAAAATGCATAGTCCTCAACTCGGTCCATCGACTCCAAAATGTTCCATCTCATTTTCAATGATCTGGAGAGATCCCTTGTAATGGGTGGAGTGGCTCCAAATATATCACAGTAAAGATCTGTTTTCAGATAGATTTCTGTTTTTAATCTTATAATTATTATGTAGCATAGGGGTTTCCTGAACTCTTTGTCTAGTCCTCTAAGCTTGCGTCACGCATGACAACTGAACGTTAAGCAGCTGTTCCATCTAAAGATGAATTATTGATATATACAGACTTGTGTGTCCAACTGTGGCCAGGTGTATCTCAAGAGAATGAAAGCAAGGCGTGGCTGAGAGCCTTTCGTTGCTGCCCTTAGCATATAAAACTAAAATACTTGTTTTGCTTCAATCAGGTTGGATGGTTGCTAAGCATGACAGACCTAAAGATAAACATTGAACACAGAATAAAAAATCTAAATAAGCTCTTGGGGAAAAAATAGCCTAAAAATAAAAGGATTCGAATGTTCATTTTTTTGACTCATCAGTAGCTACTCCACGGCATTTTATGACATTTAACTTTATTAGTAGGAAATTAAATGCCTTGTAAAATAATGATGTTTAACTTGCAAGGATTTTAAATGCATTTTACAATTGTTAACCAGGCTTCAATACAAATAAAACTGAAAATGTTTGGTCAAAAACATTAAATGTCAAACTGATAAAGATATTTATAGAGCTTTTTACAGCATTTATCATGTACCAATGCATATGTGTTTCACTCCATAATTATTTTCGTATATATATATTAGTAAAGGATTGGTATTTTATCTATCCAAGCCTTTGGATTAAACTACTTACAATATGTTGGGCCACTGAGGGAGATCACTATAATTACAACAGTTAATTCACAGGTTTGTTTAGTACACTGAGTAGGTGTGCTTAGGTAGTATAGTACGTGACTACGCTAATAAACTAAAGAGCTCAAAATGAATTGTCAGACAAGACCAAAAGATTATTTATGTCATGTTGGATCTCATTACATTATTATGTACCATTAGTACTGCAAAATAATATACTAGCTTAATGTTCTTCATAAACCGCAAATCTATCTTTTCTTGCCAAAGGGATAATTTCTATTGGTTCTTAAAGCTAGAGGTGCTTTTCTCCTGACCTTCTTAGGTATTTAAGGGTTAACAAATAATCTATGAAAGAGTGAAATACAAAATAATGTCTTCTTTTTGTTATCAAACAATGTTCAAACGACAAGCCAAGTTAAACTAATTTGCTGACCTGAGTAGATTTTAGGGCATAGCAAAGCTTAGTGTTTTGTGACCTACTTACACAAAAGGCTGACTGTATTGTCAGACTCTGCCACTTCACATTTGTCTGATGTGGTGTGTTTTGTCACACAATTATAACCTGATTATCTTGGAGACCATATCCTCTACTCATGCAAATGTCAATTATGCAGTAATCTGTGCTGTACCATCAATACATCTGTATACAGTTCACAGCATTGTAAAGGTTAAACCCTGTTCTTACAGTGTTCTACTAAATATCTGGCTGTACTGCAGTTTGCTTGAGTTGAGGAATGCCCTGAACTTTGACTTGTTAATCACTGTGAAACAGGAGGGCCATGCTTACAGCAATCTCCCAGGGCTCTGACAAAACATTCCAGCTGTAACCACACTCCAGCTAACCACACTAAGACAGCTCTTGCTTCCCCAGGAGGGTCGTTTCCATTATTTATTTATTCCGTAAATTTCCTAAACAGGCATATTAAATTAATTATTAATTAATTAATATATCAAAGACACTGTGTCTCAGTTTCTCTTCAGACCCTGTGGGACAAACATTTTTACCAAATCATTACCTGTATTGCATTGCTTGTCAATGCATTAACCATTAAACCCAAATTTCACAGCCTGAAAAACCCCATCAGAGACATCAATGAAAATGTTTTTGGCTAAACTAAAGTCTTCCACAGCCATTGTGTTGTGTTAAGGCAATTACAGAAACATCTCAGTCAGTGGAAAAACATGACAGTGAAAAAGAATGTGTTATATATGAATGTGATGAATATGCTTCAGGATCTGAACAGAAGACAAAACTGTACTAACTCCTTATAACAGGTTATTTTGTCAGATAAAACATGAATGATTTTTAATATCTGAGGTACTGTTACAATGATTGAATGCAAGACATAAATAATTTTTCCCTATTTATTGAGGAAAAATTTAATCTTAACAGTTCCATGTAAAGTCATCTTTGTTAGATAAAATATCTTGGCTTCTGGATTAGATCTTTAAAACTTTAACACTTTTTAGGAATTAATAACATCCTCTCCTGTTTTGTTCCCCGATGTGTTGCTGGTGTATACTTGTAACAGAATAATCTCCAACTGAAAACCACGTTTTGAGTTCTGGTTGCTAAAACTAAACAAAGTCTGAAATGTGTTTTGGTCAGAACAGAAGCAGTGAGACTAAAGGCTGAGACTAAAGCCATATCTTCCCTTCGGAATAATCCAAAAACTAAACAGGTTCCCTTTCAAGACTGCTTATTTAAAACTCCCTCACTTTAATCTTCTCAACAGATGTCCCTTATGAATGATCTTGATTGCCTGGGTGTTTTTCTTTGCTGTTTCAGTTTGTTGGTACAGTGGTCCTTGCTCTTCTAGAATGTTTTTGCAAGGTATACCACCACAGTGTGAGTACCTCCCTTAAAAACAACCAACTGAGTGTTTCTTGCTTTTAAAAGAGTTGAATCTTATTTAGAATTTTTGTTTTAAGAGGTACAATGTCTTTTTGCACAGGTTCTTATGTGATACCACAAAGCTACAGGATAGCATATAAAACAACAGACCAAGACAACTACTGCACAAAGACAATTGGTCTTATATATAATGTATAATTTATATTAGTAATCATTAAGGTATATGTAAAATGCATTTCTTGTTTTTTTTTACAGTTCTTATATTTATTTGTATTATCTCATTAATGACGAAATATTTTAATATTTAAAGACATCAGTGGAAATGCTTTTTCAGAAATTGTAGCCATGTAACGTAACACTTGCCTTTAAAATAATTATAACGTTTTTCTTTCACTACTACACCTAAGGCTCTGCCCATCAGAAAGTACTGTGAGCGACTGTAGTGGGATTTGATGAAAGGATTGCATTAACATGTTGTCAAGACCAAGCTTATGGTTTACTCCTTATTATCAAGACCTAGAAGTGTCATTAATCATTGGATCAGAGATTTAGAATCCTAATCACAATGTATTACTGCCCCAGGAAAGAAAGTACATGTCTATGCAATTGCTTGAACACAACTTTCTTAAGAATTTATTTAAACATGACGAGGCAGTGCCCTCTATACGAATCTAAATTCTTTCTAATCCCTTTAATAATTGAAAAAAACACATTCTTATAAATAAAATGTAATTCTTATAATACAGTTCTTATAAAACTGACCAAGCTAATGTTTTGTCAAAAGGTAAAAATCCTGCTATTGTTTCTTTAATCAGTACAAAGTGTCATATGCAGAGTTGAGCACTTAAATATTATTGATTGTATGAAAGACCAAGGATGTTTGTAGTGTTGAGGAAGTATTGCAATTTATCAAACAATATTGTTAAAACAATAAAATATAAAAAAGAACTCCCAAACTCAACTCCTGATGTCAGATTGAAGGAGAAGCATTTTAAAGGTGATAAAACCAAACAAGAGCAACAGCCCTCACATAAGAAGACCATTGTCACCTCCTAGAGCAAGGATCGTACTTGTATTTTCCCCACAGGATCACAAACTCCCTGCTGGCAAAGGAAAAGCCTTCTGTGTCCAGTTCTTTGTTAGAATACAGTACATATGAATAGGGAGGTTCAGGAAACTTCCATTTCCTGCATGTGAATGGCCAGTGCTGTTTTTGATTGTGGGCTCATACAGCTGTAAGGTGCACAAGATCTTCCAGTCAGTCCTCTCTTTTCTCTGAATGCTTTTAAAAGAACTCCTGGGGCACTCAAAGATCCAGACTTACAGCACATCTGTACTGTTTATCCGCCTGGTCTGGTGAAATGCACCTGCTCCTTGTCTGAAGACCAGTGTTTGCAGTGCATTGTGGCTCTTGTGCTATGGTCAAAAAGCGGTCAAAAGGTCAACCAGGCCAAAAACATTCCGATTTCCCAGAAGAGACCATTATGTTACTGCTAACACATTTGAATAGCTTTCTCTCTGCACCAGAAGCCTCTAATGATCTGAAAAAGATGTGTGGCTTTATTCATTTATCATGCATGTGCTTTTGGGTATTATTGTGTTTCATGTTTCAATTCACAAGGGTCACTTGGAACTTTTTGTTGCTCTTCCTATCTACACAAATCAAGGACTTCTGAGGATTTTTGATAATTGTTGCACTGTTTTTCTTTAATTCTCCAAGGAAACCCCAAAGAAACAGTTTGTTTTATTGTAAACGTCCCGTAAATAAGGAAATGGGCAAAACCTCACAGGCCATCTTATTACCACACACATAAATTTGTAGAGTTTTGTACAAAAGGAAATATAAAATTTCAACAAATCTTTAAAAAATGAAAAGAGGAAATCACAAACATACCAACAGTAAACAGTAACTAAAATCCTATTGCTGTACAAGACAAGTTTGTATTGACTTAGAAAAATAAGGAAAAAGAAAGTTTTTTCCTATTAGAAGTTCTGCACTGTTCATGCTTGGAGATATGCTTGGGGTTGTTATCACTGCTGTGTTTATGTTGGAGTAGACAGATCATATAATTTGAGTCTGCAACAAATCATGCCCTGAGGGTTACATGGAGGCAGTAACATTCCTACAAGATTTTGAGATAGAAGACTGAGGTTGGGTAAGGAAATATCTCAGGGAGCAGTCAGCTAGGATCTGAATATCAAAAAGAAAGACCTGGACATGAACTTAAGTCTCTGCATTGCTCTATCATATCCTATAGATAAGATCAGATAAGAGCAGCAAAGGGGTTTCCTAACCGATTGTCTAAATGGTTGATAGATAAGGAGCTTTTTCCTCTTTTTCATCTTACTTTTTCTCTTAAAATGCAGCATGCAAGCAGAACCCTTATCAATCACGGCACTTTAAAGATCAGAACTGAAGGTTGTCACTTCATTTCATGCAAGAAAATACAGTTGTCTTATCCTTCAGGTTCAAAATGTTTAATTGATTGAATAAAACAAAGTTAATCCTTTTACACAGTTTTACATTTTATTACCTTGATTATTTTGGTGCACAAATACTCTTCTTTCAGAAGAGAAGCACTCCAGATTGTCTCATGTTTCCTAAAACATTGTTTCTTTTAAGTGGCATCTGTATTTTTTAAATGATTGCACATTTACTAATTCCAAGAATCCCATTAGATTTTTTTTCTTTACTTCTTCCAGGCCATCCTTACCTTAGTGAGCACGTTGCTTTAAAAACAAGCGGCAACCAGGAAACACAATGGTGGATTAAAAGCAATAGAGTCCCACAACTACCTATTTAATAACATTTGAAACACAGCTCTTGAACTTTGGGTGAAAACATTAGTCTCTGATTCAGCGGTGCTTGCACGTCAGTAAAACTGAGCTCATAATGCCTGAACTTCACAGCCAGCTTGTGAACTCAATTACATTCTTTATTGGCAGGAAGGAGGCTGAGGAACATTAAACTTTTTTTATAGATGTATTGTGTTACTGTTCCTATACAGTACAACGAACTTCAAAAGCCTAGTCAATCACATACAAAGATTAAGTTTCCACCTTTTCTGATTCTTAATATTTAGCTTTGAACATTTAGTTACAAGATAACCGGCTATGCCAAAACAATCCAAAAAAGGTATAATAATTCAAAGCATACATAAAGCTACAGAAAAGTCTGTACAGACAAAAGACAATCTACAAGGAAAGCCTACAGAGAACACCAGGTTTAGTGAGATGTATAGCTTTTATTTTTCATTTTGGTTCTGTTGCATTTAACATTTGGCAGCTTCGATCCTTTTATTTATGATCTTCTTTTAGGTCAGTTACTCATTACCCCACAGTATCAGGGACCTGCTGTTAGACAAAGGATCAGCTCCACTGAGCGGTAATGCTCTATAGAAGTTTACTTAGATGTTGGTTTAGCATGGGAGAAAAGTTAAAAGGAATTTGAGAGATTTGAACATTTTTTTTAAAAGTGTTTACTGATTGGATGTTGGAGGTATGGGTATATACTAATTAGGATCCAAAAATGTCTATATACTGAAAAACCAACCGTATTTCTACAGTATTTTGTGATTTTTCTTTCTTTATTAGAATACCCAGGTACTATATTGTTTTTCAGTCCCGTGTTGAAATTACAGAGGATCATATTGCTCTTTGTCATTAAACCTAGAGGTACAGTAATTACTACCAAAAGCAGAAAAACTTATTGTCATTACTGTTTTGTTTGTAAAGATATCATTAACGTAAGTATTAATTAGGGAGTTTTTATACTATGTAAAAAAAACCACTCACTCCTGACTGTAATTGTGTTCACAAGAAAGAGAAAGGACTGAGACCTGGAATGCCTCGAAAAAGTGCACGAGCCCCTGATCCAAGGGGAAAAATCAGGCAAACAAAATAAACAGGGTACACAGTCCGATCTAGAAGAGTAGGTGGATACAGCTGGAGCTCTGATAGAGAAGTGTGGCAGATAGGTATCAAAAGTGTAAGAGTCATGTTTGTACCAGGGTGACTATTTTCTTAAATGATCTCACCAGATCTGTGTGCAATGTCAATTTTCCTACAAACATATTCATTTTTTTAATTAAAATACACTGTTGGACAGAGCTGATGCCTATATGGAAATATGAAGCTCCCTGGGGCCTGTTCCAAAGACAAGTCCCTACACAACCTATGCTTCAAGAATTAGAAATGTGTGAATTGAGTTTCCAACTGTCTTTCATCATTGAGCAGCCAGCTCATCATTAGCACAAAATGAGCACAGCGGTAAGCACGATGCTAGAGCTCAGGTGTTAGCTGTCACCGCCTATTTCATTCCCATCTATATTTTGTTGACCAGGGTCAGAGTTTTCAAAATTTATAATGACTCCCGGATAGACAAAAAGCCTCAGCTTCCATTCCCTTGAGAGAAGACACTTCAGGGTCAGCAGGGAGGTCACATAAAAGAAACAAGGAAACTTAATATTTCAGAGGTCAGCTCCCTATCTGAGGAGCACTGCTTTCTTCATTTCAGCTAAGCATTACATCTTTCACTGACATTTGCTGTCCTGCAGACTGTTTCTGCAGAAAGCCATAAATATGATTCCAATCCAGGGGAACAAGGATAGGACAGAACCAATCAATCAATGACCAGCTTAACTTGTATGTATTATTCAACAAAGTATTTGAATTTGATATTTAGAGTTAAGCCCGAAGGTTTTCTACATAGAGAAGGTATATAGTGGTATATATTTCACACTATAATGACATGGTATGGATTTCTGAAAGGCCATGTTCAATCCAACCTTTAAATTCTTTATCCAATCTTTAAAGATGCAACAACTAAAATGGATGGTCTAGTGCATGATATTATCTATCTAGATCTCTAGAGTGCTTTTGACCAAGTATTACAGGTTAATTCTTGAGCCTAGATTTTCTGGAAACCCATTTAAAATAAAAATGATACAAATAATAAGACTGGAGGTTGACCTCTCTTGCATTCTTTTCGTGTTTTTACATTTCACATTTCCTTGCAAAGATAATCTCACAGATTTGACCCAGTATGGCCTTTTAAGAAGACAGTACTAGTGATTAGAATAACAGAACAGACATTTGGCTTTAAAATTAGCACATAAAGGGGCTGAATTTAACTTTGAAGCTCTCTGACAGAATGATTAGTCACAGATGGGTTCAGCAAGCTGTTCACATGTACAGATATCTTTATTGGTATATTCTTACTATATAGTGACTATTGTGGAAAACTTTGAAATACTGTGTTTTTTACTTTCAATTATATTTGATCTTATAAATAAATATAGATTTGAAATACACTGAATAGATATCTGAAATCATATCTCTTTTTAAGAGTGGAATTCATTCTCAGAAACCCTTTTGCACAGTGAAAATTCATAAAAAGAAAAACTTATTTTTTTTTCTTAGGGGGGTAAATTACAAGCCATTCTGGAACCTGAAAATGTAACCCCTACTTTTACTTTTTTCACCAAAAAATGACAAAAGAAAATACCTTAGTACAGTACAGTTCTGTACTATACAGTAACCACTTTATTTGCTTTCTGTGTAATATCACACACACTCACAATTCATTTTCTTGACACTTTTAGGGTCCATGATAAAATCTAAACCACATTCTTTTTTCTTACATGAAAAGTAAGAGCACACAATAACGAATAACACACGAAGCAAGACACGATGAGCTGTATCACGCGTCTCTTGTGCTAGGCTCTGTGCTAGCTCTCTCCCATACTAGTTAGAGGAATTTGATGTGTTTACTCGATATGAAAGGATCTGTACAATACCTTCCTTGCCACTCTCTACATTTGGTGGAGGGTGTCAATTTTTTCTTCTTATCACTTCTTCATAATTTCGTTATGAAAAATGTTGATAATAATTCATGTGTTTCTTACTATCAAATGTTCATATAAAAATATTCCAAAAAGAGGTAGGGATGTATATCAAATGCATTTAATTTGTCATTTAAACCATTTACTTTCTTATTTTTCATCAGGACACTGTCACGTCCATTGAAATATAAAACGAACAGAAATGTGAATGACATGAATACTACACCACTTAAACCTGTGAGGTACAATTTAAAATTGTATAGAAGGGTGATGTGTAGGAAGGTAGGAAGCATTTCTGATCTCTTTTCTGAAAAGAGTATGTGTATTAGAGCTATCTTAGCCCACGGGATGCTGGCATTTGAACCTAATAAATGTTTCTAGAATCATTCTGGCAATTCAATATCTAATGTAAATATCTAAATACTGGTTTGAATCAAAAGAAATGTTAACAACTCTCTTTTTAGTCAGACAATAACACACCTCTTGGATGGTAAATGAACTGTCCCTAAATGACGTGAATAAACATATATCATATTAAAGGAATAGAAGATGTCACTATATACTGATACATTTGTGCTAAATGTTTGCTTTATATTTTTATTCTATTTGTATTTCACACATTTATATTGTGGGTCTGTACTTGACTTAAATGCAATAGATAAATCAGGCAAAAGAGATGTCAAATAAATAGAAACAATAAAATAAATGCACTTTCAGTCGCCTGCATTTTGATTCACCTGCAGAACTTCAACAGAATAATTTTGTCTTCATAGCTACCTCATCTTGCCCATGCCCCATCAGAGGACAGATTTCCCAATAGGAAAATGTACATCAGATGTGGCATATGTTTTCTGGTGTAACAAACGTGAGTTTATTTTTTTTTTACTTTCCTTGAGAGCCATCCGATGAACTCTTCACTCTTCACAGCAACCACCCGCTGAAGTAATCAGTAGTGGCCTTAAAATCATTGCTGTCCACTGAATGCCCTCAAACCTGATCTGAAATGGGAAATACCAGCAGACCAGGACCAGGACTGACTTAATAGGGCCTTATTAGATAATAAGTGATTGCAAAATCTATTGTATTAAATTCTCCAGTAAAATTGTTTTAAAAAATTAAATTAGAATGAATTCTGGTTGAGTAGTAAAAGAAAAAACACATTTCAGTAAATGATAGGTAAACAGAGACACATGGTCATTCAATCAGAGTACTAACAGGGTAACAACCAAGAGGCTTTAAAAATATATATCCTTGGCAATCTGGTGGCTTCACTGTCTGTTGCCATGGTGCTCTCGGCAGCCAAGTCACAGGAAGTGAGGAAGTGCAAGGCTTGTGTCCTCTGTTTATGTTTCTCTGGGTGCCAGAAACTCTTCTTTAGAACTTAATCTTCCAGCACTGGACCTAATTAAGTGCTTTGTCAGCTCTTACCTATTTTATTCTTTCATTTCCCCTTTAAATCTAGAACCATGGCAACAAGGATTAAAAAGACTAGAAAGTCCCAGTGGTAGAGTGAATCCTTTTGCTACTGATGTTTGGTCCACTGCTTGCTACCAGTTCCAGTAAGGATTTCTGTCTGACTTGCTGATGCGACCTGAGGGCAGATTAGCTACAGGAGGTTTGAACAAGAGATCCACCTAGACCCAGTGGGAGGACACAGATGGACCAGGAAAGCAATGTCTCCAACCACTGTGAAATGCAAAAATTAATCCCCAAGTTATATTTGCACTTATCTTTTACATTTCCACTGCCTCTCTGGAGATTGTCAAAATCTTTTTGATGTAAAATGTTTATCTATAAAGCTGCAGGGATGTACATTTAAATACTATTTGCAGAGATTTCCTTTTCTCCAATGGCACAAGAATTACGTTTTCTTTCACGTACTGGAGTCTATTGTACATTTAGCATAATATTGTCATTTTTCTTTTAAATTCCATTTAAATTTCCAGTCATTGTTTAGAATGATCAAGTTTAACGTTCTGGAATCTAAATCACACAAGAAAAGCACACACGTTTCAGCACAAAGACAGCTTAAAGAATTCCCACAAAACCTTGTAGGCAACACTGGTGAGAATTTTAGTAACAACTGTGGTTTACCTTATTGAAAATTAAGCAGCAACAAAAATACAAAGTGAACATAACTGAATGGAAAACACTGAGAGCTGGAGAAACTGACAAACACCAAACTGTCCCATTACACTGAGAATTCATTCAAGCTGTATTCTGATGTTAGATGAATCTTTTATGTAAGACGTATTACTGTAACATTTTATTTTAAGAATTACTAATTAGGCATGTATTAGGCATTTATTTGATAACTACATATAATGGATATACTTTAGTTTATGATTATTTTCATTTCCAGATTATAAATTGAAAATGTATACATAGCGTAATACGTCCTGTGATTATACTATCTTTTTTTCTCTGCAACAGGCTCACAGGTATAGGTGAGGATATACTGCATACAAAGATAGTCTTACCACAGCCATTTGTGAAATGTCGGTATTGACCCTTCCACTTTTTCAACATTTGTATCCATCCTTACAGTTCAAGAATATCTCTACTTTCCACAAAGACAATTTAACACTGGACAGTGTGTTTCTGATAAGTGTTAGCAGTTTTTACACAAGGTAAAATACTAAATCTAGATGAGGAATTGTCACTTTAAATGATATATCATTCTTGATTCATGAAGCATCTTTTGAAGTATTCCTTTCTAGTTCACAAATCTATTTTCCTTAAACAACCAACTCCATCTTACTCTGCCTTGTTTTCAGGCACCCCCTCAGACACTGTCAGAGACTGTTATGTTCTTAATTTGAGAGTGGCTTTAGCAACCCACAGTCAAGATTTATTTAAAGCAAATGCTACCAAAGTGTGCTTCACATTTACTCTAACATAATTCTGTTATTCTTGCCTTCAAGTATTTGCTCCTAAAAGACTGTTGACATGTCAGTGACTGTAAAAGTTCCAACACCACAACTTCCTGGTAATGTGTGAATTGTTTGAAGTGTGACTGCCTAAATAAATTACACCCTGGGACTTACATTTTCCTGCTAATTGGTTCTTCTTGTTTTCTTAGCTACAATGTTACCATGCTCTAGCAGCTGCATTTATGTTTTTCTTCCTACTTTCAAAGATACTATGAGAAAAAAGAAGCCAGCAGTCCTATTCTTGTGGACATCTCACCAAGTGTACATATTATTTAATTTTACAAAACATCTTTGTCTCTTTTTTAACTGTAAATGTTTGCAACAGCAACAACTGCTGGCATCCACATACTGTAGATGGACAAGTCATAATAGTCCTAAGCCTTCCCAAGAATTGTAGTAACAAGTTAAGCTCAGTAGGCAACTGCCAGACATGAAAAACAGAAGCTATTATAAAGCAGGCTTGTGATTGTTTGCTTTAGGACACGTTTTGTACAGCAAGAAGCACGTCTTTTTCAGTTTGAACTTGAGTGAAGGTAGAAAAAAACATTTAAAGCATTGTGGGTGAGACATATCTATGCATAATCGCAGTAGATTGGTGGGGATAAATGTTTTGTTCATCTCTCATGTAGAGCTGAAAATCATGTGGAACCAATACTACTGAGGTTTTCTATGGTGCTTTTGTTTGGTCTTCTTCCTTCATGTGAAATAAATATCACAAGAAAGGGAGTGCAGGGATTGTTTGAGGAGGATCCTTGTTTGGGTCATGTTGTCCATGCAATGCAAAGCTCTCGGAATGCCAGTGCATAAGTCTGGCAAGTCATTGGATGTGAACCCCACTGAGAATGCATGGAATATTCTCAAATAATGCCTTTTGAAAACATCCTAGTAAAACTAATTATGTGGTAAGAATGGTGCTACACCATGGACCAGCTTCATTTATCTCCTCTTCACATTACTTTGGTACATTGCTTCTTTCTTAATAATAAGATCAGATCAATTCTAATCTAGACATATCTTGTGATAAATTCACAGATATGACTTGACCATTCCTTCATGAATGACCTACAGATGACCGCAGTCCTAGATACAGACTACACACGCTGCTAGGTCAGCTGATCTGCGGGAGTTGGTACTTTCCTGATCAGCCTGACATGTGGCTGCAGAATTGATCAAATCACACTGTCTCATGACTCCAGTTCTAAAGCAAGAGCATATTTCCATCCTACCAGCAGAAAAAAACTCTGAAAAGGTTCTGATCATTTCAATCTGTCAATAGGAAAAGTCAAATAGAGGTATTGTGAGTAATTATACAAAGGTTAACTGTATAATGTGTAAATTCATTAAACAAATTCCATAAACAGGGTTTTCAAAATATACATAATAAAGATCTGCAGGATATATATAAATAAATAAAGATACCTCAAACTTCAACAGTACAACCAGACTAAAAATGTAAACATGACTGGATGAAATAAATAATTGTCAATAAAACAATGTAGGAGAAATCTTATTCATAATTCTTCATTCATATATTTGTATTTAATTAAAATTTTATTGTTGCATGTGTAACTCCAAACATTTTTCAGAAAGAGTTAAATTCATTTTGCCTCTATGAACTAAATAGCTCTCAAGATCAAATTTAAAAATGCCATTCAATGATTTGCACCTACAGTAAAAGGTTTTGTGAATTTTCTCAGAAGACTTCCTGACCAAAAACAAACTACATGCCCTGCAAATGCATGTGTTCTGTGACAATTCAAAGAGAAAATTCTATAATATATAAATTTGGGTTTCAGATTAGGATTTGGCACACACAACATAAATTAGCAATCTGAATTGCTCTTAACTCCTAAAAGATTCAACGAGTGAATTAGAAACGTCATCGATAGTTAATGATGCTAACATGAAAAGCACCATCTGAGTCAGACAGGCAAACTAACAACTGCCTTAGCTGGTTTTTGCTGGTAGCTGTAGCCAGTCAATGCTAGGAATGGTAGGAGGTGTGGAATGCCTTTCAAACATATCTTGAAAGCTACCATACAAGTGTGACCAATAAACAAGCGTTTTCCTGTTTCTCTGGAACTTTTAACAAAAGAGGCTTCTAAACACAGACAAGCGAAGCAGCATTGAATGATAATAGCATAGCCTGGCATAGTAAGCATCATTCTTCAGTTCATGTTTCCTGTACTTCAGACTAGCAGTGACATTACTTCCTTTTCATGGACGTCAGCATAAAAGATCACCTCCTTCCTGAAACAGCAGTTTTCTGTATTTTTTGTTATGTATTTTGCCCTTTCTCCATGATATGGCAAAAGTCACATCACTCTCACCCCCTGAGACTGATCCACAACCTCATGTTGCCTTATTTAAATCAATGAGCACATCACTTTCTATGGCATAGCTTTGCCAATGTTTTAATATACTTGCAATTAATTTGTTGATTCATATATTTATAATTTATATAGAAAAAGAAATACTTGAAACATTGTTTTACAAAAGTCTTTCAAACTACAGTACCGTTTTATTATTTCATTTGGTGCCAGATTTTTGTAGAACATACAAGTCACTGCTGGTTTGCTTGTTTTATGTTGGGCTGTCATGATGATAGGCACCATTTACACATTTCATACTGTCTAAACTTGCCTATTATGCACAGGAGAAGAACGTGAATTGAGCTGTTCTTACAACATTAAAAGCTTTTGAATGCTTCTTTAGTAATGAAAAGTAAAATTGCTCATTTCGTTATTTCCAGTATTGTCCAAATCTCAGTGTAATTCACACTAACAATGAATACAATATATGCAACAGCTAAATCATCTAAAATAATCTAAGCCATCTAAAATATAAATGATAATTTAATTTTATAACTGCACTTTATTATCTACATTTTGCAGGGCAATTTAAAATATTGAATCATATTAAATGTCTTAAGAAAACTGTTTACAGAATACGAGAAGTGTACTATGCAGAAATAAATTGAAAATAAAAGGGTGAATTTTGCCGATACTGGCTACAGGATGCTGTAGATTTGTATACTGATATCTCCCCTAATACCAGTCCAGGTAGTTTAAAGCTTGTCATGCATGTCTACACATCTGACACATGTCGATGCATGTTTGTATATTCTTCTCCTGTTTGGCTTAAATAACTCAGCTCAAAGGTCACCTATGGGAGGATCTGTTCTGTTCATGTCCCTCTCAGAGCTGTGACACTACAGTATGTTCTTCAGAGACAGCATTGTGCTGAGCAAAGGTTCAATCCAGACTCGTGATATAGGTTGTTTTTACTAAAGATTGAGTTGTGTGCACTTCACAGCTTGGTGCATGTCACTCATCAGACAGTGAAAGTTATCACCAGGAGGCAATCACTGAAGTGTTAGATCCAGCTGCAGAAACTTACCTCATAGCCTGTCTTCCGCTTGACAATTTATCTCTCCTTCTGTATCATCTTACAGACACTGGAAGGCCTGCTACAAGTATTTAGGGATCAAAATGCTGGGTTGCCCTTTATGTCTTCAAACAATTTTGAGTTTTATTGTTCTGAGACTAAATTAATAGAAACCGTTATTGGTCTCTTGGGTTTAATCACAACTTTTGATTTTCCGTTTTTCCTTTCTTCAAGAAAACCAGCATGGGATTAATTTAAGACAGAGAATTTAAACACACCTAGTATATTTAGTCCAGAGGGGCGATAGCAATCAGAACTGTAAGCTCCAGTATTGATTGCTGTCTGGCACACACTCTCTTCAGACACAGCCAGCCCTGTCTGACCAGCTGTGTACACTCTTGAGCAATCCCCTTAAAACAAGCTTTATGAACTGAAGAAGCAATAAAGGATGTTGCACTGCAAGGAACCTGAAAATACATTTCTATTGCATTGTAATGCATTTCTAGACTGTCTCCATGTGGAAGTGCCTTTGTCTTTCAGCTTGTTTGTGTGTGAAAGAGTGTGTAAATTTACATTGCCCACTAACGAAGTTTTCAAAGACATCCTACCAAGGAAAAAGAAGCACAGTTATCCGTAGGAAAGCACATATTATGAAATACAAAGATAAATGATTTTTGAGTAGAACAGGAAAATATAAAATCTGTGCCTGTTCTAAGACAGAATTACTGTTTTGGGCTGGTCAGCTGTTGTGCCTAATGTGTCTTCACATTTGGTGTAGAAAAATAGATTGCATAGAAAACCCTCCCATGACAACTGCTCGTATGTTGTTCACTGGGCTCACGAATGTCTACCTATTGAATATGCAATACATGTCTAAGAAAGAAATAAGAAAGTCAGTTATTTGTCTTATAAATTACTTGTGGTAAACATTTACATGTATTTTGTCATTCTCATTGTTTTTAGGAACATAATTTTTCTAGAGTTTTAATGCTACATTTAAGAATATCCCAATGAAAAATGACTCAAATACTTGTATAATTAACTTAAACAAAATCTATCTTAATAAATACTTTTCTTCATAATCACACGTTTTGAAAAGACAGATAATTATGAACTAGCATGCAGTGGGGTAAGATGTCTCACATGATTACACAGAGAAAGTATGAGCATTTCACACGGAAAGGTAAAGGCAAAATAGCTATTAGAAATTTATGAGGAATGAAAACCACTAAGACAGGTCTTCAGTCTAAAACGTCAGGTTAATGTCCCAGTGAGCATTTAAACAGCTGGCGCATCAAGGGATTGAAGACCTCGTTGGGGATCAGGGAGCAACAGGGAATTGGATATGGAGACATGATGTCAGGAGAGCTGGCCCACAGGAAGTAGATCCTGGTGATCCTTGGATTAACACACTTTTAGCAACCAAACTAGTAAAACAGGACATCTGACCTTTTTTTGTTTGCATATAATTCATAGGATTTTATGTCATAAAGTCTGGTGTATTTTTATCACTTTAAACTAGTATTCTATCTAGACCCAGGGTTAATTTACAAGCTTAAGGGTTCATTCAAATTTATCACTGAACTGCAGACTGTGAGAAACTTTGCACCAATACTGTAACTTTTATCACGTTTTCCAATGGAAATTAAACACTTTCTGTATGCTCTTGATTTCTATCTTACACGATACACATGTAGCTAATGTCTCTCCAGCTCAACTCTAGCAATTGAGACAAGACAGAACTCTTCATAGAGCACTTTTTAAAAGGTCAGGATTCAGCAGGTATTTTATGTCTTCCACTACATAAACAGATCTACACCTGGAAACTGCATTATTTTTCTATAAAGTTTAACTAGAGTCGTTTATTCTTCATCACAGGATTAAGCTGTGTCATGCAAGTGGTCCCTGATGATTTTCATCTCCTCCAATAAATATAATTTTACCTACAGAGGTACAGTATACAGATTTTTTCAGATACCGGTCTAAGACAGAGTAAAATACACCATTAATTGAACCATCAAAATTCATTTGAGCCTTTAAAATTGATGTAATTATCCATCCTTTATCACTAAGCCACGTCTTCGTGGAATTGCAGGTAAGGGGTAAAAACAACACTGTATAACAACTACTTAATCTCTCAGTGAACCTTAAACATTGCTGCAGTAAATTATCCATTTTTTAATGAAGCTGCGGTGCTCTTCTTCATGGTAATCATTGTATGCAGTTCCTTTATTCCTTCAAACACCCTTTGGATTGTCACTGACTTGACAAACTGAATGTCTTTTTCATAATCTGCACTTTTACAGCATTTGATCATCAGGGAAGAAGTAGATTGGTTTGCACGTAAGGATGGACTAAGAATGCAATCAATTATACCCTGTTATTTCTTCTCTGGACACACACTGATATCATTGCAGATCCCAATCCCAGATAGGTGTGATGTGGAGAGGGCCTTATCCTGGCTGGAAGGGAGGATATATAGGTTCCTTTCCCCCTGCTACTCCCCGCTCCATCACAGATAACATCTGACCAGAGTACTCCAACTTCTTATCAGTCCAAACTGCCTAACTCCTCAAGGTTGTAAAATGAGTTTGTCTTTCTGCTGTGCAAAATGCTTCGTGGAAAAAAGGGGGTTGCTCAATGTTATTTGCAAGGGCATTGCCTCCATTATTTGCCATTTCAGTCTTATCTCCCAGCTGTTTGTGTGGCTTATGAGCTTCAACTAACTGTGATATTTTTTTCACCCTCCCTCTTCCCACCCTGAATCTCAGATTCCATTCATTGCCATCTTTATTTGTTCATTTGTTTATTCACGATTAGAGTAAAACACCTACTCTGTGTGACAACTACCCCCCCCCCCCCCAAAACATAAAAGCGTAACATTGTGTGATTCACAATGATTTTGAGAACTGATATCAAATAACCTACCTTTTTGTTTCATTTTTAAATAGTCCAGTCATTCTTAGTGCTTGGCCTTGTCAAAACTGTTTTCTGGTGTTCATTATAACTGAAGTCTTTAAGTGAAAGCCTTGCTTGCAAAGAGCTTTTTGTAACCATTTCTTTGCTATTAACAAGGTAATTTGGTGTTACAAATTAACATTAACTCTAATTCCAAGTTTTACAGATCTTTGTTCCCCTCATTTATGCATACTACTTAAATGAATAAGTGTCAGGAATTTAAGCCAAGCAGAAAAAAACAACAAAAGCTCTTATGGGAACATTTGACACAATGTAATTTCCAGCTGTGTCTCTGTATCATTAATTAGCAGCCTATTAAGAAGTGTTTAGACAAATATAGGTGAGCAATGGTTTATTAAACAGGCTGAGGTGAGACTGACCACACACCTGAGGTGAGAACTCTGTTGGCAACAATACTGCTTAAGCAGTTTATTTCTGAAGGCAAGGGTGGTTTGGAGAAAAATATATATATTTAAAAAGAAAAAAATATTTTCTAAAGACTCAGCAAATAAGAGGTCTGAATGTGAAGGCTCAAATATTTTCAAGGGTTCAGGAGTTCAGAGCACATTACTATTTTAAGTTGCTTCTTCAGTTGTATTTATAAGGTTAGCTCCTTCTAATGTTTGTATTGCATTGTATGCTGATGCACAGTATCTTGATGTACATACACTGACTGAGTTTTATGGATATAAATATCTATAACGTGTTGAAGAAAAAAACTCTCATTAAACTGCCCTATTTTAGCATTTAGACGTCCTTTTCATATAATGTCTAAATATATCAAATGTAGTATATTTTAGTTACCTGCTCAGACCTGACAAAAGTGTTTAAGTCTCCTTTTCTGTGGTTATGATAACACATTATTAGATTCCTGTTTGTTGACAGAATACACACAAATCTTTTACAGGACACTTTTTAAAGGACATCTTTTTGAAGCTAAAGAGGACCCTATGTAAATTAAACTGTTCCACAAAATTAGACAACACACATTGGGGATTTGTTGATTGTCTTATCTTTTGTATTTTATTTTAAATATATCCTAGTGATTTAAGTGAGTTATCTATGGCATTTAAAAATAATAGGCTAAACTCCTCACTTGTCAGAACCCAAAGTGTGAAAAACAGTGGAACTATATCCTATAATTTCAACAAATAGCTGTTTGCGAAGACTGCTTAGTTTTGAGGCTAGAGCCTATAGGCAAGACATACACTGCATCTTGAATGGATTATTAATGTATCCTTATGAGACTAACAGTCTGTCACAAATTATAGTCTTAGATAGTAGAGTTTGGGCCCAATAAATATCATGTTTTTTTTTTCTTAATCTGCATTGTAGGGGGTCTGTGGTTTATTGATGTTAATGGTATCTCACTTGCTTCTGTTAAATGTGAAGGAAGTTATTTTTTTCTCTCTGTTGAAAAGCAACCTTTTGGTCTTACTAGGTGTCCAAAGGTCTGTAGATCCTTTCAGGTCTGTGATGTCTCAGTTTAATTACTGTCAGATGAAGAAACCATGCCCAGGGCCACGATGAAGATGAAGATCTGTGTTGTTTTAGTATGTTTTCTATGTCAGTAGGATGAGGAAGATCAGAATTTTCTATTGAGATAATGAAACCGAGACATTAAAACATCAAATATTATAATAAGCATCATATGTGGTGTTTTTTCATATATGCCTTTATGTTGGGTGAATTTTAATAAAAATAAGGTTTATTTTGCTTTAGAATTCAGTATACTGTAGCTCCCTGTTACAGATAAAATGAGATTTTGTGTTATTTTCCCTGTTTCAGACAATAAAATAAACCATGGCAACAGTAGGGAGATATTTATCTTTACCTCTGACAGTGCAGAAATTGGGAAGAAGGAAATGAGATATCCTTGCAGATTCCCCAAGCCATTCCCTAGAGCAAGGTCATCGCAGCTCTGTCACCATTCAGAGGTAAACAGGAGGTGATACCAAAGACCTCTATTAACGTTCTTTGCATCTAAATGGTGCAAATTTAAATGAAATCTAAATTTCATTGTCAGTTTTTTTACTAAAAATGACAACAACCTGGTGACTATTGTTCATTAACCTGCTTGTGCAATGTCAGAAAGAAATGACCACATATTTCTGTAAGAGTGCACATCTTATCTGTTGATCAGAGCCTTTTTCACACTAATTCTTCAGTTCTTATCTCCTTGCTAGACCCCATGCAGAGGCCAGATAATGGACCACCATTCCATACGTGTATGACAAAGAGCCTTCCAAGTGTGATAGCTCCCCATATGTTAAGGATGCTAGGTGCCCATTACACTTGGGATCAAAGCTTTAAAAAAGCAGTAAAACACAGAGAAGCTTGTGTGCTTCTTTGTGGCAAAGTGAGTGCGTCTTAGTTGGGGCAGGAGGCATAAGCATGTCTGAATGAAAACCATTAGATTTTTAAGGAAGTGTGGGTGAAAATATTGCTCAAAATATGTGCATTATGGGTTTCTCATTCTCCACAACAGAGATTTAAGGTTTACATTATAAAAACTATATTCTCATTTTGCTGTAGCATCACCTCAACCTAGGTCTCTTAAGGATGTATTTAACCGTCATATGCTTTATTGAGCATTAAACATTCTACACGATTCTTGAAGCTGCCAAAAATGTAAGATTATTGTAGAAAATATATAAAAAGGTCAGAATAGACTGTTATCCCATTTTTATAGAGTGTCACGTTAACTCCAGCTCTCTTTTTCACTTTATTAAAGATCAATACACTGGCTGTAATATGTCTCTGAGGACATTAAACTCCTATCTTTGTTTTATGGTAGAGACAGGCCGTAACTAGAACTGATAGCGGAAATCAGTACTTCAGCTGCACACTTTTCATTCTCTTTGTGCTACATCTTACTTGGACAGATAATATAAAATGTTCCATTCCAAATACTATAACATTTGGTGGTGGTGGAGGGGAGTCCCCATTACCTGTAAAGCGCTTTGAGTGGAGTGTCCAGAAAAGCGCTATATAAGTGAAAGCAATTATTATTATTTATCGTTAGTAGTCACAGCAATCACAGCAATACTGCTTATTTAAAAATACATTTTTAGCATTTCTAGATCCCCTGATATATGAAGACTCATTTTCCATCTTAAAAGCTTACCACTTCCTTTAATACTCATTATCTCTAGTTCCAGTTGTGAAATGTCAAGTAGGTTCCATCTGAAATGAATTCCATTGCATAATGCAAATTAATCATTTAAAAAGCACACAAAAATGTGGTAAATTGGTTGTAAGAAAATACTCTATCTTTTAATTGAATAATTCACTGTAACTACTTTTATTCAGGTTTTTAGACCAAAAATAAAATAAAAGAATACCTGCTCCATGACAATATAATTAATCGATTGTGATCAATTTTCCTACAGGATTAATAAAGTATTATCTATCTATCTATGCAAGCCACAGTCTTTATCTTGAGGGATAATTCACTATAAGGTAAGTCTGCAAGAAAACTTCTCTGTACTTTTGGGAGCTTTTTTCTGTGTTGCACATGACAGAAAATAATAAAAAAAAAACATAATAAAAAAATAATTCAGTAATTATATTATACATGATAAATGTTCCTGCTAATGTACTTCTACTATGTCTACCTAAAGTGACAATTATAATATTCATCATTATTGTCATTGTTTTTCTTTTCAAAAGACTAAGGGATTGGTTTATGTCTTGTCAAATATGAATTAATCTTTTGATAAATAGCTAGTGCATGGGAAGTCTGTTTACTATATTGCTGTAGTGATTACAGTGAGTGGATTTCATATGAATTCTCACAGGGAGGTAAAGTACTCTATTTACACATTCATGTGTTTAAAACACAATAAAAGATTTATTCTCTGCATGGGCATGCTTCAGAAGAAGGCAGAATTTTTTAACCATTGACTTTCATGCTTTAAGGAGGAAACAGAACAGAAACAAAAGCAGTTTTCTTGTCGATTTAAACATACCTAATCATTCTCTCAAAATAATAATAGCTCAGAACACCAACTGTTATAATCCAGACAGGATTCTGAGTTATAAGCCACAAATGAAGATATAAAGATGCTACTACTGCAATTGTATAAGGCTTGTATGAGGGAATGTATTTAATCAATCTCTGAAGGGCAGCACCCATCTGTCTGATGCATGACAACCAATATGAACCAGCAGCCCCACCATTGTATATAACAAATCAGGTAGAGATGTGTGAAACTGCTTTACCAATTGATCTAATGAGGAACTTTAGGAAGGAATTTAGCCAGGAGACTGGATATAATACTCACGTACTTTCTTTAAAGCAACAGCAATATTTCATTTGATCTGTGCTGAAGTTAGCTTGGAGCACTAACAATGTACAATCAACCTGCTGCTAAAGGTTGAACTACATTACTGCCAACAGGAAACCAATAATAAACCTTGCAAATGGCCTTTGCCTTTCTATTTACTCCATCGCACAGCTGTACTGTGGAAATCCGGGGCCAGAAAGACCAGGCTGATGATGTCTGCTGGCTGATAACTTGCAATTTCCTCCTGTTCTGCTTACCAGTGTGTTTGGCACAGCTGTTGTTTTGACAGACAGCCCTACATTTCCCCCATTGTGCAGGTGTGGATACATATAGCATATATTGTATACAATAGTGGATTGTGTTCTTGCTTAAAGCTAATTTTGCTCAAGCATAAGAGCAGCTAGGTCACTAATGTTTCTTACTTCTATTACTTTGCCCCAGGTCAGACTCTTCTGTGCCACTGATCCGTGCATTTCAAATCATTTGCCTCTCATACCCAACCATTATACAGTACTTACTTTTTCTCCCTCTTTTACCTATGTACTGTATGTCATCCCCAATTTTGTACTGATAGAATGCTGTGTTTCTTAGTGCTGCCGTAGGCTTGGACCTATTTTTGGCATTTGGGCTGATCAACACACCCACGTTATAGACACCTTTGCCTTATGGTCTTCAATAAATGACCATCAAGTGCTAATATTCAGTGAAATATGCATGATAGTGGTAGTAATGCATGTTGTGATTTGCAAAGGAGTTAGTCAAGGAAAAGCTTCTTGGAGAATGTAATGCTAAGATAGCACTACTGGTGCCTTAGGAGTACAATTCCTTTCAAACAAATTACAGTTTGTGGTTGGACACTACGTCTGATGAATGTATGTGCCTGAGTAAAATTCAGCCACCTGCTAAAGCATGGAAAAGTGCTTTGACATCTGAGGGTACATGACAAGACAGAGTGGCTGGCCAGTAGTTAGATTAACTGTTTTTTTTATCATGTTTTCTTAAAAACATAGCTGTCTTCTCTGATGTTGTTACCGCTTGCTGGTACAATATTTACTTTAAACTCAAGAATGTCTGTGTCTGAGCGGCAGTTAAATTCACTAATTAAGCCGTTTTTGTTAGGGGCAGCCAACACAGTGAGTAAGCACCCTTCACCCATCTCTGTGACCCCCCGTTCTTTGTAATCCTCTTAAAGACATGGCTCAGTGCAGCCTTAGAGACTCACTGGACCCCATTGGAAAATGACAAAAAAGAAAGATTATATCCAAAACTTACTTAAGCATTGAATATGTTTCATTTAAAGGATCACATTGAGAACATAAACACTACTCCACCAGCCCATTAATGAAATTAATGAAAATTCCCCAAAGTACAAACTGACTGCGGTTTAGTTTTTCTGCATGATTAATATTTGGATCATAACCAGTTTTATTGCAGCATTGCTTTGACATGTAAACTAAATATATGAGAGCAACACATATATATACATACAGCAAGCAGAAAATCACAAATTCTTTATTTTTAAAAAAACGATAAGTTAACTTCTAAGAAATTACAAAATGTAAAAATATTTGTTATTGGCGATATTGAATGAATCAGAACATAATCTCTACGCTATATTAATTTGTTATTATTATAAATTATGCTGTAATTATTATGCCACATAATTGATTTTTTATTAATGTTCATTTTTTCTTTGAGGAGAGACCCAGAGCAGGTGTAAATTGGATCTGCAAATTGATTGTAAATCAATAATACTCCAGAACACAACACTGAGTCGTTTGCCAGGAACAAACTCCAAAATCAACTAGCTTGTAACAAACCCGGTGTACGTAGTGTTAGTTTTATCTTTACTTAATTTGATTCCCTACATTCTTTGCACTTCTATTTTGATTAAAAAAAACATTTAGGTGAAGATCAAGACTTTACAATAACAACAAAGTGGGCTTTCTATTAATATTTTTCTGCACTTTTGTGTTAACAGGATCTGGACATATCGAGTAATCATTTAAAATACAGGAACATTTTCGGGGAAATTTAATTTTGGGAAATCATTTGTCTGTTGTTCTTTAGTGTTTGTATTTCTTCTTGCTTTGCATCTTGATTTAAAAAATGTTGCAGATATTTAAACCTATAAAAGCAATAACTCTGAGTCGTGGAATTGTGGATGTAGGAAATGAAACAAAGCAAAGTGATAGTCTAGAAGAGAGTCCATTAAAGTACAAGGAAAACTTCAAAGTGTGTGGATATACTTAAGTTTATCTTAAGACAGAAATGCAAGTCTTACCAGTTTGAATAGAACATAAGAACAGAAGAAAGACTGCAGATCAAAGGATGCCTTTTGCTCAACTTGATCTCCCACTTCTGAGTAGCTTAGTATTCATAGAATCCCTGTCAAGATTTTCCCTCCACACCCCCCAGTTACTCGGCACCCACAGCATGACTGGACAGTTCATTCCACACAATCTTTTTGAGTGAAGAAGTGCTTCCTGTTCTCAGTCCTGAAAGTATTTGCAGTTCTTTACTTGCCATGTCCTCTGGCCCTGAGGGCATGGCAAGCAAAATATTGCAAGTGTGAGTTAAATGTAAAAGTTTGTTACTCGTTTCTCACACCTTTCGAAAGCTTTTATCAGATTTCCTCAAAATCTTCGTTGCAGCCGAAAAAGTTTGACCTCTTTTCATCTATCTGCCTAATACCTTCCATTAAGACCTGGCATCACAGCATTGCCATATAGTTGGCAATATACAGTTGGCAATGATGACAACTGAACATAATACTTCATCCATCCTTTCATTTTCTGACTGGGTCAGGGTCATGAGGAAGCCAGAGCCTATCCTGGTATGCAATAGGCATAAAGTGGGAGAGATCACAGGGCACACACAGACACAAACTCACACCAGAGCAAACTTTCTCAGAAGTCAATTAACATTTTTAGACTGTTTTTAGACTGTGAGAAGAAACCAGAGCACCCAGATAAAACCCATGCAGACACAGTTAAACATACAAACTCCATGCAGACAGCACTCTGGGTCAGGAGTTGAACGCAGATCCCCACAGCTGCAAGGCAGCAACATTAACCACTGGACCACTGTCCTTCTCCATAGGTTTAACCAATATATGAATCTGAGTATGAGTATACAAATACAAATACTGAAAAAAAAACAAATTAAGTGTTTGCTTCAAAGTAATGAAACAAGGACCCAAGGATACAAGCAGAAATTAGAGGAGATGTGAGTAGGTATTTGTACATTTGAGGGTCTCTAAACCACCTACCCAGAAAAGGTGTTGAAACTGAATCTTTCAAGCAATGCCTGGACAGGACTCTTCGTTCAATACAAAACTAAACAAGCAAGATCATCTTCTCCTATTTATACATTTTTCCTACATTCTTTTGTTACTTGAGCAATTTACATATATGAATACACATGAAGGAGGACATTTATATAAATAAAAATAGATTTAAGTAGCTATTCCATTCCATTTGCATTCCATTATTGTTAAAACATTTACCACTTAAGACCATTCCTAATGTCATTGCTGAGTGGGCACCTGAAATCTCAGTGATTTACCCCCCACCTTTAAATATTGTCATGGTTTCTAATGAGGGTCCAAAGAAATAAGAAACAGTAACTGCCAACTGTAGTGTAGGCTAAACTGAGAGATTTGTACCCATGCATTCTCTGCCCCCTGCTGGCCATACTTGACTATTCAATTCACAGACTACTTCACTGTGTTAATGGTCAGTGCTTTCAGATGTATATTCAGAATACAACTCAGCCACACAATGGTTTAATGTCCCATTAACCACCCTATTCATTATTTTTTTTTTAATTGTGTTTCGTAGGTTTGCAAATCAATGGGTTTGCAATGAACGAAAGACCATATCACCAAGACAATAACAAGAATATCACAGGGCCCCGAAGCTATAATATGCCAGATGTTTAGAAGGTAGGAACAAGAGTTAGTGTGAAATTGAACACAAGACAGTTTCTGGACATTACTAGACTGGAGCTACTGGCTCTCTGCTCTCTCTGGGGTTTCACATTCCTGGCTTGAGTCATTCTACTGGAACAACCGGCCTCTTGCTGTCTGGTGCAGGTACCCCCTGCTGTGATTCTCCCCCAGGGCGGTAAGCTGCCCTTTAGTCAGTGGAGTCTCTCAGTCTGATAACTAATGAGATACTGTGTTAATTATTTGTGTAGCTAACTGGGATCCTGAGTTAAATTTAGAACACACCATATTGAAAACAAATTGTCCTAAAATTATGTTTGAGTGGGAATTTTATTGATCTGAGTTTTGGGAAGATGTGTGCAAGACAGGAAGATTGGTGCATGGTTAATTGTTTTCATGATCTCCTTTAGGTCTTACAATGAATGAATTATGAAGCAGAAATGCTCCATGCATTGTAATAGTGCTCTCACTCTTATAGGATTATTTTTTATCTGTATAAATATATTAAACTGGGAAAAGTATGATTTAATGTGTAATGATTAATAGTTAATAATAAAAAAGAAAAACTAGAACTTATGATAGGATTATAAAAATACAACACAAATCATCACAATAAGCAGGTAGCAAGGATTAAAAGGTCATGTCGCTGTCAGTAATTCTGGGTAAAATCAAATGACTCCACAGTGTTAATGACTTCCATTGATCTAGCATTTTTCTTCTACAAAAGGTCTTAAAGTGCTTCATTTATTTTTATAGAAGGGGAAGTACTGAAGTATTTCGTCCGCCACCAAATGCAGCACCCACATGGGTGAAGTGTGACAGTCAATACGCACTCTAGAAAGACCACTACACAACAGATTGGGATAGGAAAGGAGAAACAGCTTTCCCAGTTTAAGTAAACGGGAACTTTATGAAGGCCATTTTAAGGAAGCCCAGAGTGGAATTTAGCCAGGACATTAGGACTGCACCCATTCTGATTTGAAAAGTCACAGGATCCTTAACTTGCTACTACACATAGCAGTTGTGGTGACAACCAATGATTACATTCTTAAAGGACAGACAATGTAGAAGTGGTATTAGCAATAAAATCTATACATTTTAAATAAATACTACAAACTAGAAACTATAATATTTTCTTAATTCAAAGTAAGATTGTAGTTTAACAACCCAGTAGTCACAGCTGCAGTCACCATAAAGTGATCTATATAGCAACTTTGGATTGGACATTCTGGTCCAGATGGAAGAGAAGAGTGCCACCTACTGGTCAACCAACCTGGATTTCTTTAGAAGCCTCCCATCTTCACATTCATCCGTCATCAGTATTGACCAGGTTCAACCCTTCTTAAAGAGATCGGGCTACAGGGTGGTAATGCCACTGCAAAGAAAATATTTTTAAGGTTTAAGACCTTAAAAGCAACTGTTATTAATTACTTTAGGTCTGTGTCTCTTTATTTCTTAATATAGATAAGGAACCAAATATGCCTGATACAGCATGTGCCTGGTAAATAAAAGTGCAGTTTACATTCATAATTAAAAGAATCTCAGGAAGTTTTCAGTATAAGGGTCAGGGCAGCAAAAACAAATTCACAAAGCTGAGACAAATTCAGTGACTTCAACATTTTATTTCCCCAGGTGGCGCTATAGACTAATAATTTTTCTTGAAGCCCTCATAACTTTTACTTGTTAATTACTGTGTAATCCATTTCTATGCACAGAAATGCTAGTCTAGAAAAATGGGTAATTATCTGAGAGCCATTTAAGTACTACAGAAACTGCACCAAAAGCATTTACATATATTTTACACATTTTGAACAATTATTGAGGACAGTGCAACCAGACTCTGAGATTTGTATCTCACAGTCAGAGGACAGCAGTCCAAATGATCCCGTTTCCTAATCTGCAAAAGGAATAAGGTAAAAAGATTCAGACAAAGGTCTTCTTTAATTAATAGGACTTGCCATTGACTGTTTGATCATTTCAGCTGCAGTATCACATGGCACAGTAGAAATACTGCAGTCTGAGTAGTCAGTCAGCTGAGTCTTTATAGGTCTGTATTTCAAAGCACCAGTCTCTGTGTACAATCACATTGCTAATCCTTTAGAAATACACACTCATTCCAGGGAACCAGTGAGGCTGAAATCAGTTTGTTCTTCAATCCTGTCAGCTCCTTGTCTGGCTGCACAGAAGAACACTAATACACTCCAGAGTTCACTATTAATTATAGGCAAACAGTACATTGTACAAAGAATATCTTAAAGATGCTGATGTAAAATATCCTTGCATTATATAAAACACAAAACAGAAAAAGATTCGATTGTGTTCTGTCCCTGACCTATTCCTCTCTATAGGGATCTTGGATGGAAACCAGATCAAGTCCACAAAAAATGCCTAAACACTTTGTAATCTCAAAAACAATTCATTTTGCACACAAAATGCTGATCATAATTTAAATAAAATCATGGCTCTCATTTGTGTGATAAAAAATATTTTCATTAATTGGAAAAAAATAGTGGTGTTGCATGCTGACTGATATTGTTAAAGCTTTATTTGCTGTTTGAATGCAGAGGTAGACATGCAATCACCAACATCATCAGCACATTCTTCTACCTGCCTGAAATCTACCTGTCTATCTTCAATATAACCTGCTTAGCTCTGTGACCTCAGCCTTCGTCTGAAAGTTGCCTGGAACTTACCCACTCTGCAAAGACACGACGTAAAATAACTTCTCTTCTCAAAAGTGTAGTGCTTTTGTTTTGATTACTAGCTGGAGCAGAAAACTCAGTTCACATTTGTGGTTGGAATGATAAGCAAATTAATTATTTTACTTGTGTATGAACACTCAGACTTTTTTGTGCGTTTATCTCATTTGACTGTTTTTGATAAGTTGGCTGATTCCAAAAAGATAACATAGCTTCACAACATCAATATGCCCAATAACACTTTTGACCCATCGGTCTAGGGGTATGAATGGCTCATTGGTCTAGGGGGTATGACTCTCACCCCTACTTCGGGCAGAACGGTGGCACTGTGGCTAAGGATCTGTGGCTGTGGCTGGAAGGTTGCTGGTTCAAATCCCACAGCCAGCAGAGGAATCCTACTCTGTTGGGCCCCTGAGCAAGGCCCTTAACCCCAGCTGCTCCAGGAGTGCTGCATAAATGGCTGACCCTGTGCTCTGACCCCAAGCTTCTCTCTCCCTGCCTGTGTGTCACATGGAGAGCAAGCTGGGGTGTGTGAAAAGACAAATTCCCACTGCAAGAAATTGTATATGGCTGATAAAGTAATCTAATCTTAACTAATTTGCTTCCTTTTCTCACTCTTACGCTCCTCATCTTTTCACAATTTAAATTCTACTTCCCTCAATTTGATTCTACTCATTATTTACAACTCCTCTTGACTACATTTCTCCACTTATTTTATCTCACGTGTCAAGATCTATTCTTGTTGGTCCACAGTGCCTTTACAATTGTTTCACCAACTACCTTACTGCCTGAGCATATTCACTTCCTTCTGCCTTGTGACTAATGGGAATGTGTCTTTTGCAATCAGTGGAAAATAAGGCTCAGAGGAGCTTTACCCATGGGCATTTTACAAAGAGGAAAGCTTTAAGTCATTCAACCATTAAGTCTGTGTTAAAGGTCTAGAAAATGTCTTAAATCAGGCGGTATTTCAGGTCAATCTGATGGCTGTCAGACAGAGTTTTTACTCAGCTTTCAGGAATTTAATGTCCGGGCTCTCAGACGCACACCAAGTTCTGTGTTTGAGGGGCCACTGCATGAGGTCAGGGGTTAAATGGCTTAATGACGGTCAGGTAACGTGTAGTCTGTCAACCAACCTCCACAAACTTGACCCTCAAATAGCAAGACTAATCAAGACTTAAGAACCTGTGAATGTCTGCAAAAAAAAAGGTCAATTCTTGGTTATTTGGTTGCAATTCAGTGAAATCTAAAATTAATTCTATTGTTGCTAACCTACATTGACTTAATGAGGACATGAAAGAATCTACACCCATATTTCTTTCATGCGTTTCTCGGTTTAGAAACTTCATTTCTTCATAGTCTTCTTTTCTAAAATTATTCTTGAATTAGATTCAAGATAAGGGATTTGATGGGTGTCTGTGTAATTTCTAAAGGGCTATGCTCTGTTCTATAACGAGAAGGTACTCGCACAAGGGTGTGATTTCATATTTTTATTTATATTAAAATATAATTATAACATTCATCTAATACTATTTGATTTAAAGATTTACTTTATGTATGATAGGATATTATAAACTTACCAGTTAACTTGGTACCTTTACAAACATTAAAATACAATACTAATACTGTATTTTCTGTGAATGCACAAGGTAGCAAACATTACAATGCCTGATACATAATGCACAACTGTGGTAAAAACGTTTGCTTATTGCGGTGGTGATCTCCACTTCTGTAGTGGGTGGTGTTAAAAACTACAACAATGATCATAATTTCTTGGCTGCAAGACCGACAGGCAAACTGTAAGATGGATAAGTTTTAAGAATGTATTGGAAAGTGGTCAGTGACAGTATGATTTGGATGTTCAAAGGCAGCTGGTTCTAGTGTTAAGGGGGTGGTGTTGGGCAAGGTAAGGAGTGAAAACCCTCCATCTAAAAGGAGAGAAGAAACAGCCGTGCCGCTAGCAGAAGATAAGCACAAATAATTATATATAGAAAAAAAATGTTTAGAGAGGAGGCAGAAACAATATGAATCAGACACAAATAGATGTAATAAGTGAAGAGTCTGGTCTAGAGGAATTGCATGAGAGAAGCATGATAGACTATTCTTTCTATTCTATTCTTTCTGTGCACTTTCTTGAACCTTACATGCAAATAAAATATTTGTCCACATGGTGGCACTAGTGTGCATAAAGAAAATGAGGGAGTACATGAACTTTTTTGCAATCATCCTGTGATACTCGTCACTTGTCATCGTCTTAATCATAATTTATTACATACTGATATTGCAGAAAGACAAACGAATGAGTCAGGTTTAGGCATATTTTTAAGCACTGTTTCAAAGGGCAGATGACACTACATAAGTACAGTATTAATCTTGTGTGACTAAAATAATGCTAAGAGGAAGACAGGATTAATTACACAGAAATAACTGCAGAGCGTTTATAATAGATCATTAGTGATAGATAACAGTATCAATATGCTACTATTTTATGATGTGCATATAAGCATGAGAAAAAGAAATATCTTCTAAACTTTGCTAATCCAGATGAACTTTTTTTCTGCGTGTTTGCCTCCTTGCTTGTTGGAAATAGCAGCAGGCAGATATGGAAAACAGAGAGCCAATCTCCCTAATGAGAACTATGAAATACAAATACTTAAAACATCTTAATGTTAAGACTGTGTTGAAGCAAACATTTTAAAATCATTCCTTATATAGGTTGAACAGTACTAACTTCAGTAAATCACACAACGATGCTGCGATTTTGCAGCAAGCAGAAGTCACAGTTCTGGCTGATGTGTATGAGACATTTATCTTAAAGAAGTTGTTTGGCAATAAAAATAATCCCTACTCTCCTCTAGATGAATCCTAAAATGGCCCCGTTTTAAATGAGATAAGAGAGGAGTAACATTCCGGCAAGTAGGTATAATTGCTCAGATATCTAAATCGATAATTAAAATGACCATCTTGAGTACTGCTCTAAAGTGACCTGGTGCTGCTCTAGACAAGAAGAGTTCTCTGTATAAAGAGATATTTTGTTTCTGTTCAAAACACTGTCAGCACACCCTGCTCCCCTGTAAATTCCTGTGGTATTTGAAACATGATGACATTATACGAGGATTAGAGCCCTCAGTTTCTGTGAGCAGAGTGGGTCCTTCACTCGGCTTGCAGAAGTGTGCAGGAATTTTCCCAGGGTCTGAACCTAGCTTAGGCCCAGCCACATGTAGCCAGTGCTAGCAGCTGATCCTGGAATGTAGCGTTCCCATGGCAACTCCTAGCCCCATTTGAAAGCTGCTAACCCCCTTTCCCATTGTACGGGGCCTGAGTGAAAGATGCTTTGTTGGATGATGTAATGTAGTATATGTAAATGAATAGGTGCTGGAAGGCGACTTGCAAGAGAGAGGAAAGTTCATGGAGCTGCTGGGGGGAGGGTGGAATTGAACCATGCCCGCTTGCAAAAATGAAAACAATGCAGATCCTTCTTATCTCTAGGAAAGGCAAAGAGACACAGGAACAGGTGTGACTCTGGACAGAGAAAGCCATTTGGACAGGACAATAAAAACCATAGCTGATTAGCTCCAGGAATTAGTCTCAGCTGCTTAATGCAACTTTTAACCTCTTGCAAAGACTTTTTCAAATTCCACTGAATCACAATCAATGGGCTGCTTAAGGCTAGATTTTCTGCTTCCTGTCGTTAACAAATGTTGAAAATTAAACAGAGGTTTAACAATAGGTTTGAAGCCAATTATAATTTCTGCTTTTATAAGAAAAGAGTATAAAGAAAAATACAAAGATAAAATAATAATAAGGACATGGAGTACATTTCTACAATGTTTTAATTGTTGTCACTCTTAATAAAATCTATGTTTTTTTATTTACTACTACTGTATATCCTTATTCAGAGCAATGTATACAAAGTCAGCATTATGTAGAAGTACAGGCAAAACAAATATAAAACAAACAAAAAATTAAATTAAGAAATTAGAAAATATATATAAAATGACAAAACTGAAAGTGCAACTCAGGTGACATGTGGCAGGTGACAGGTGAAACAAAACACAAAGGAGGCGACTAAACTGATAGTGTAGTACAGAGCAGTTATGTAAACACCCTTTGGGTGCATATTCTGGGTTAACAGTGAGTAAGTGCAATTAACTAATTACATTACCAGCTTGAGAATTAAAAAGTACAACACAGTGGAAGGCTAGTGAACATGCTGCCAAGATCTTAGAGGCCACATATGCTGCCCTAAAGAGATTTTTCTTAAGAAAAGATCACTTTATTGGCCATAAACAATTTCTTGTATAAGGAATTTGTCTTTTCGCAGACCCCAGCTTGCTCTCCATGAGACACACAGACAGGGAGAGAAGTCTGGGTTCAGAGCGCAGGGTCAGCCATTTATACAGCATCCCTGGAGCAGTTGGGGTTAAGGGCC